>NW_027198729.1:35000-40383 GCF_038502225.1 Cherax quadricarinatus
TATATATATATATATATATATATATATATATATATATATATATATATATATATATATATATATATATATATATATATTTATATATATATATATATATATATATATATATATATATATATATATATATATATATATATATATATATATATATATATATATATATATATATATATATATATATATATATATATATATATATATATATATATATATATATATATATATATATATATATATATATATATATATATATATATATATATATATATATATATATATATATATATATATATATATATATATATACACCGGAGGATGGAGGTGTGCTGTTAGTACCTTTGTAGCTCACCTTAGGTAACAATAATGCTAGGACCATCGCTCTTGCCCTGGTCAATCTGGCCTTTAGCCTCTCATAGTTCATACCCTTCAGCCCTGGCACCAGTCTCCATACAAACCTTTGTGTGTATGTGTGTGTGTGTGTGTGTGTGTGTGTGTGTGTGTGTGTGTGTGTGTACTCACCTATTTGTGGTTGCAGGGGTCGAGTCATAGCTCCTGGCCCCGCCTCTTCACTGATTGCTACTAGGTCCTCTCTCTCCCTGCTCCATGAGCTTTATCATACCTCGCCTTAAAACTATGTATGGTTCCCGCCTCCACTACTTCACTTTCTAGGCTATTCCACGGCCTGACTACTCTATGACTGAAGAAATACTTCCTAACATCCCTTTGATTCATCTGAGTCTTCAACTTCCAATTGTGACCTCTTGTGTCTGTGTCCCATCTCTGGAACATCCCGTCTTTGTCCACCTCGTCTATTCCGCGCAGTATTTTATATGTCGTTATCATGTCTTCCCTGACCCTCCAGCCTCCAGTGTCGTCAGGCCGATTTCCCTCAACCTTTCTTCGTAGGACAATCCCCGTAGCTCTGGGACTAGTCTTGTTGCAAACCTTTGCACTTTCTCTAATTTCTTGACGTGCTTGACTAGGTGTGGATTCCAAACTGGTGCTGCATACTCCAGTATGGGCCTGACGTAAATGGTATACAGAGTCTTGAACGAATCCTTACTGAGGTATCGGAACGCTATCCGTAGGTTTGCCAGGCGCCCGTATGCTGCAGCAGTTATCTGATTGATGTGCGCCTCGGGAGATATGCTCGGTGTTATACTCACCCCCAGATCTTTTTCCTTGAGTGAGGTTTGCAGACTTTGGCCATCTAAACTATATTGTGTCTGCGGTCTTCTTTGCCCTTCCCCAATCTTCATGACTTTGCATTTGGCAGGGTTAAACTCAAGGAGCCAGTTGCTGGACCAGGCTTGTAGCCTGTCCAGGTCTCTTTGTAGTCCTGCCTGATCCTCATCCGATTTGATTCTTCTCATTAACTTCACATCGTCTGCAAACAAGGACACTTCTGAGTCTATCCCTTCCGTTATGTCATTCACATATACCAAGAACAGCACAGGTCCTAGGACTGACCCCTGTGGAACCCCGCTTGTCACAGGCGCCCACTCTGACACCTCGTCACGTACCATGACTCGTTGTTGCCTCCCTGTCAGATATTCTCTGATCCATTGCAGTGCCTTTCCTGTTATGTGTGCCTGGTCCTCTAGCTTTTGCAGTAACCTCTTGTGAGGAACTGTGTCGAAAGCCTTTTTTTTTTTTTTTTTTTTTTTTACACAGGGTTTGACAAGGTTAAGGATCCCTAGCTTTATTGACAAGCTAAGAGCTGTTACCTACATCAGCTCATTTGAAAGCATTTTTATTGTTATGAGACATACAAGTAGGGAACAGGATGAAGTTGGAGCCATCTGTGGGCCAGCATTTTCATTTGATCAACTATCTCATTGACATCATTATGCTGTACGAATGTGTTCCATACTCGAGTCATCCTGGGTATATAGGATCTCAGATGGAGTGAAGTTCTGGAGAAGGGTACAGCCAGAGTGAAATTGCTGCCTTCTGCCCGTCTTGTGGCATAAAAGCTTGTTTCACGCTGTCCTCGAAGTGGATCCAAGTGTGGTACTTTGACAATATTGGCCTTGTACATAACAGTAAGGCCACCCACATCCCTCCTATGTTGAAGGCTCTGCTGAAATGACAGATCTATCCAGGATGGGTCCAGGCGAGAGATCGAGTGGATCCAAGTGTGGTATTTTGACAATATTGGCCTTGTTAACAGTGCTGAAATGACAGATCTATCCAGGATGGGTCCAGGCGAGAGATGAGACGTTTTGCTCTGTTCTCTGTGATTGACAGGAGTGACACTGGTCTGTAGTTGCTGATTTCTGCTCTGCTCTTCTTTTTGTGAACAGGGACTACATTTGCCTCTTTCCATAGAGAGGGACATTTACACTGTACTAGGCAGTGCTGAAAGATGCGAGTTAGAGGTGCTGCTAGCTGGTCTGCACATCTTCTCAACAATCTTGGGCTCAACTTGTCTGGGCCCACAGCCTTTTCTTGGTCAAGCGATTTAAGTAGGAAATGCACCTCCTCCTGCCTTATTGTCACCACTGACAGTTTTGACACAGTTCTTGCAGCTAGCCAAGGAGGGTCCCTTGCTGGATCAGGAACTTGCATTTTGGTAGCGAAGTGTTCAGCAAAGAGGTCCGCCTTCTCTTGACTACTAGTAAAGGTGGTCCCATCCTGTCGATTTAGAGGTGGAATGAGTTCATCAGGCAGATAACCTTGTCTGTCCTTGACCAGGAACCACCAGGTTTTGGAGCCTACCCTACCTGATGCTAACTTATATATATATATATATATATATATATATATATATATATATATATATATATATATATATATATATATATATATAAACACTGATCTCTGGCTGAAGGAGACTCGAACCTACGAACCTTAGGACAAGGTACGCAGTGCTTTACCAATCTACCCACACTGGACAATACCTTGGCGTGTAGCTTGCGCTACACGTTTGATCCAAGGCAGCCAGCTTTCAGGGAGAAGGCTTACAGCTTTTCATCTCATCCCCTGCATGCATCAGCCTTACTAGAGATTTTAACAATGCAAGGAATTCGCGAGAGCAGGCGAAATATACACAAACACTGATCTCTGGCTGAAGGAGTATATATATATATATATATATATATATATATATATATATATATATATATATATATATATATATATATATATATATATATATATATATATAATGGTCTACCTACCTGGAGTCTACCTGGAGGGCATTCCGGGGATCAACGCCCCCGCGGCCCGGTCCACGACCAGGCCTCCCGGTGGATCAGGGCCTGATCAACGAGGCTGTTACTGCTGGCCGCACGCAATCCAACGTACGAACCACAGCCCGGCTGATCCGGCACCGTCTTTAGGTATCTGTCCAGCTCCCTCTTGAAGACAACCAGGGGTCTTTGCGTAATGCCTCTTATTGCTGGTGGGAGGCTGTTGAACAGTCTTGGGCCCCGGACACTTATTGTGTTTTCTCTTAGTGTACCAGTGACGCCCCTACTTTTCACTGGGGGTATGTTGCATCGCCTGCCAAGTCTTTTGCTTTCGTATGGAGTGATTGCTGTGTGCATATTAGGGACCAGTCCCTCCAGAATCTTCCAGGTGTAGATTATGATATATCTCTCTCGCCTGCGCTCTAGTGAGTACAAGTCAAGTGCTTCCAGGCGCTCCCAGTAGTTAAGGTGTTTGATGGAACTTATACGTGCAGTAAAGGTTCTCTGTACATTCTCTAGTTCTGCAATTTCACCTGCCTTGAATGGGGATGTTAATGTACAGCAGTATTCCAGCCTAGAGAGAATAAGTGATTTAAAAAGGATCATCATTGGCTTAGCATCTCTTGTCTTGAATGTTCTCATTATCCATCCTATCAGTTTCCTCGCAGATGTGATAGTGGCATTGTTGTGGTCCTTGAAGGTGAGGTCTTCGGACATTACCACACCCAGGTCCTTCACATTACTTTTCCGCTCTATTGTGTGATTGGAGTTTGTAGTATACTCAGTCCTAGTTATTATTTCCTCCAGTTTTCCATAACGGAGTAGTTGGAATTTGTCTTCATTGAACATCATATTGTTCTCTGTTGCCCATTGGAAAACTTGGTTTATATCTTCTTGGAGCTTTACCGTGTCCTCAATGGATGACACTCTCATGCAGATCCTAGTATCGTCTGCAAAAGATGATACAGCGCTGTGGTTTACATCTCTGTCTATGTCTGATATGAGAATAAGGAACAGGATAGGTGCGAGTACTGTGCCTTGTGGGACAGAGCTCTTCACTATGGCAGCATCTGATTTAACTCTGTTTACCACTACTCTTTGTGTGCGATTGGTTAGAAAGTTGAAGATCCATCTGCCTACTTTGCCGGTTATCCCTTTAGCACGCATTTTGTGTGCTATTACACCATGGTCGCACTTGTCAAAGGCTTTTGCAAAGTCTGTGTATACTACATCCGCATTCTGTTTGTTTTCCAGTGCATCTAGGACCATATCATAGTGGTCAAGCAGTTGCGAAAGGCAGGAGCGACCTGCTCTGAAACCATGTTGCCCTGGGTTGTGCAATTTTTGGGAGTCCAGGTGGTTTGCTATCCTGCTTCTTAGAACTCTTTCAAAGATTTTTATGATGTGGGACGTTAAAGCTATTGGTCTATAGTTCTTAGCTACTGCTTTGCTGCCACCTTTATGGAGTGGGGCTATATCTGTTGTTTTTAGTGACTGTGGAATCTCGCCTGTGTCTAAGCTCCTTCTCCATAGCATACTTAGGGCCCGTGAGAGGGGTTTCTTGCAGTTTTTAATGAACACCGAGTTCCACGAGTCTGGGCCTGGGGCTGAGTGCATGGGCATGTCGTCGATGGCTTTCTCAAAGTCTAGTGGAGTTAGGGTTATGCAATAAATCTGGCCTACATTGACATGGTTTTGAGTCTCATTCATGAAAAAATTGTTTGGATTGTCTATCTTTAAACTGGTTAGTGGCTCACTGAACACTGAGTCATACTGCAATTTCAGTATCTCGCTCATTTCTTTGTTGTCGTCTGTGTAGGATCCGTCTTGTCTGAGCAGGGGCCCTATACTAGAAGTGGTTTTTGACTTGTTTTTGGCATATGAAAAGAAATATTTCGAATTTCTTTCAATTTCATTAATCGCTTTTAGCTCCTCATCTCTCCTGGATCCTGTATGAGTCCTTTAACTTCAGCTCAATATTTTCCACTTCCCTGGTTAGCACTTCCTTCCGTGTATCAGATAATCTGGCCCTCATAGCTGTATGCATCTTGCCGATCAGGATTCCTGTGCATGCAAGTCTGGACTTCGATTAGATTGTGATCAGAATTTGTTTTTGATATTGTTATATTCCGTTGTCCAGACAGGAGTCAATTACTGATAGCTGTTCCTTGAACTGTTGGGAAGTTGCA
>NW_027198730.1:0-40373 GCF_038502225.1 Cherax quadricarinatus
CTAGAGCAAGTTTATGACTCAAATGAGATTGAAACTTGCTAGGATCCTCCTTTAACTTTGTAAATGAATAAATTACAGGACATATTCTGAGCTGTTACCTACTAATTACTTATTAGAAACATTATTCTTATATGATAAAAGTTTTTGAATATAATTAGTGAAAAGTTAAGACCACGAGCAAAGTTATGGGAGGGTCAAATTTAATGTGATTTTAATGATGAGGGTGTGGGATATTATTATTATTATTATTATTATTATTATTATTATTATTATTATTATTATTATTATTATTATTATTATTATGAATATTAATAATAAAATTACTACTACTATTACTTATAATAATAATAATAATAATAATAATAATAATAATAATAATAATAATAATAATAATAAGTGTTTTATCTGAAGATGGCGCTTATTGATGTGTAGGAACGAGTTGCACTGAGAATATGATTGAAATTTTTGTAATTTGATGGTAAACATGGTTGTGGGCAGTAATAGTGTGACATTATTAAATGAGGTTTGTGACAGATGTGGCTGGGTGTGGGTTTAACATTCCCACAAAGTCCAGCCGCTCTCACTAGTGGAAGTTGTCGAAGTTGATTGCAGGTCTGTACCAAGATACCCTTGTGTTGCAGTGTCTGACAGATTGAACCTTAAAATGGTATAAAATACCGACAGGTTGTTAGGTAAGACACATATGCAACAGTTAGGTATCTTTATTATGAAACGTTTCGCCTACACAGTAGGCTTCTTCAGTCAAGTACAGAAAAGTTGATAGAAGCAGAAGATGCTTGAAGACGATGTAATCAGTCCATCACCCTTAAAGACTGATTACATCGTCTTCAAGTATCTTCTGCTTCTATCAACTTTCTGTCTGCCTTGACTGAAGAAGCCTGATTATGTCAGGCGAAACGTTTCATAATAAAGATACCTAACTGTTGCATATGTGTCTTACCTAACAACCTGTCGGTATTTTATACCATTTTAATGTTCAATCTGTCAGACACTGCAACACAAGGGTATCTTGGTACAGACCTGCAATCAACTTCGACAACTTCCACTAGTGAGAGCGGCTGGATTTGAGAAGGACCTGACCTCTCAACATCTGAGTTCTTACCTCTCCTAGTGGCTTACGTCTCACCTCTTGGCGCTATAAAAAGCTCCATCGTGTCACTTCTTCTCCATATTGTTTCATACTGTGGGACAATGCTCTTCTCCAGACTGAGGGACTGACCACCTCAAAACTTTAAGGGTGATGGACTGATTACATCGTCTTCAAGTATCTTCTGCTTCTATCAACTTTTCTGTACTTGACTGAAGAAGCCTATTGTGTAGGCGAAACGTTTCATAATAAAGATACCTAACTGTTGCATATGTGTCTTACCTAACAACCTGTCGGTATTTTATACCATTTTAATGTTCAATCTGTCAGACACTGCAACACAAGGGTATCTTGGTACAGACCTGCAATCAACTTCGACATTCCCACAAAGGTTCAGCTAACGTAAACTGCACCTCTGTGTGTGGGGTTCAATCCTGTGTTGGGCACCCACATTTGTAAAGACTCTCTTTTCTCCACCACCACCACCACCACCACCCCCACTGGTCTTCCTCCCAGTCACTACCACCACCACTATCACAAGCACTATCACCACCACCATTATATGCACCATCCAGGTGACCTCTCTACAGCTTTAATATCCTGTACGGAAATGCAGTGGCAACATTAAGGTCAAAAGACCGAACCTGCCGCGTATAAACGCACGTCGATAACATCTGCTCATTAGCCAACTTTAACTTAGTTTTACGAGCCTATACATACAGGAATTTCCTGAGGTCATTTTCCCTAAGTTTGCGAAGACACAAGTTGGAGAACAAGCTTTTAATGGGGCGATGTTTCCCGCTGTGAAGAGGTTAATCAAATCGCGACTTAGTAAGCTCTACAAAGACTCTATGTAGAGCTTACTATGTCAAAGAGCGAAACGTTTTTCCAATAAAAGCTTCTTTTAAAACCTGTGTCCTTTCTTCACACCGTTTGGATGGAAGAAAATAAGAAAAGGAAGATGAAGAAAGAGAAAATTAAGAGAAAGTAAAATGATGATAATAAGAAAAACAGCAAAAAAACGAAATGAATAAGAAAAAAGAGAAGAATAATAGAATAAGAGAAAAAAGAGAATGAAAATGGAGAATAAGAGAAAGAGGACAATAAGAAGCAAGGGAAAGAGAGACGAGCAGCCACTGATTGTTCCACAACTTCAAAATAATGGCCCAATTTATATCTTTTTTCCTCTCCACGTTATATGTTGCTGCTCTTGTAATAGCTGGTGAAGGGATTTTGATCCGAGGAACTGAGACTGCCCTTCCCTTCTTTGGAAAACATCTATTTGCCTCACATTTCTTTCTCTGGCCTGTATAACCCCTACAGGGTTTGGGAGTTTCTCTTGAATATATAATAATAATAATAATAATAATAATAATAATAATAATAATAATAATAATAATAATAATAATAATAATAATAATAATAATAAAATAATAATAATAAAAATAATTCTTTATAGGTACGAAGGTTGGCAAAATGCGTAATTATTGCTCCAGACAGGTAAATAATGTATTTATTTTGAAATATTAATTATTGCTGTTGTTGTTTATCATTATAATTATTACAATTATCACTTATGTTACAACAATATTATTATTATTATTATTATTATTATTATTATTATTATTATTATTATTATTAATATTATTATTATTATTATTATTATTATTACGATAACAAAATTCTGATTCAATTAAAATCGTCGAAAGCAGTAGCATCTGACTAAATTTCCTTTCAAGAATGGTTGATTTTGCCCCGAGGAGCAAGCTTGTTGGGCAGTGCCACTCTTCCTGTGAGTAAACATACCATCATAGAGACAGTATTGGGCAGTGCCACTCATCCTGTGAGTGAACATTCCACTATAAATGCAGCACATTACAGCCCAAATGGTTGGCACACCACTGGTGGTGGGGCCAACTCCACCCTCGACTATTTCAATATACAGTAATCACTACCCTTACAATTAAGAGTCAGCATATATACATTTTTCACTGTCTTTACAAATGACTATCATCTAACTGCAATATATCCTGTATATTTTCCCGTTTACAATTCTACCGACCTTAGCTACAACGTCCTTAAAGTCTTAATAATGTTTGTATTAATTCTGTACTGTTGTATTTCTACTACCTGGCATACTACGAATACGGCGTATGTCAAATGCACATGTATAGGTATGCTCTCCCGACCAGTGAACCAGATGCTAAAGGTATAATGAGCAGGGCAACTCATTATACTAGCTAGCACCATGGTTCAACTCAGCCAATGACAAGGAATCCAGCCAAAGTTGTGAAGCGATGTTGGAGACTCGTGAATCAACACTGGCAGACTTACCTCCAAGTCTGGTAGAGGGCGGCTCTCACCGTGTCTCTTGCTTGCAAATTACCTTTCTATACATGACCTCTATAAATATTGTACATATAATGGCTTGTTGTTTGGTGAAGGAAATATAAAATCATTTACTCACCGCTGTCTATTTGCTAGTTCCTCGTTTCTACCTCGGTTATTGTGCTACAACTGAGTTCGTAACATACAGTAGTGCTGGAGAGTGTCTGTCCGGCACCACACACACCTTAGGCTGTTTCTCCTGTCTTGAAGCTGCTGTTTCAACGTGCGGCAACGTACACATTATATATATGAACTTTGCTGTTCAACAAACACACACACACACACACACACACACACACAGACACACACACACACACACACACACACACACACACACACATTATGTTTTTTCTGTCTTCTATTTTAATCCCGTTTTCAATTTCAGTCATATCAAGGACGTATAAAACTGACGAATCAACATATTCTGATCAACTTCTGGGGATTTGAAACCATCCGAGCAACAAATTTATTATCTAATTTTTCGTAAGAAAGGGATTACAACATCCATATGTTGGGGAAGGGAAGAGTCTTGGGGATAGAGAGAGAGAGAGAGAGAGAGAGAGAGAGAGAGAGAGAGAGAGAGAGAGAGAGAGAGATAGAGAGAGAGAGAGAGAGAGAGAGAGAGAAGAGAGAGAGAGAGAGAGAGAGAGAGAGAGAGAGAGAGAGAGAGAGAGAGAGAGAGAGAGAGAGAGAGCTATCACTCACTACTTTGTGATCATCAATATGGCTTCAGGAAAGGTTACTCTGCTGCTGATCTGTTGTTAAACCTCTCCACTAAGTGGCACCAGTCACTGGATGAATCCAAAGTCAGCTGTGGTAGCACTGGACATTGCTGGCGCTTTCGACCGGGTGTGGCACCAGGGCCTCTTAGCAAAACTTCAAGCACTGGGAATTGCAGGCTCTACGCTGTCTCCTAAGTGATTACCTTCATGGTAGATCTCTAAGTGTAGTTCTCAATGGAACGGAATCAGCAAGACATCCTATTGGGGCAAGTGTTCCACAAGGAAGCGTGCTGGGACCATTGTTATGGAATGTCTACTTCAACGACCTTCTTCATCTCATCCCAGAATCACATGCATATGCAGACGACTGTACACTGACATTCACTTATCCAAGAGGAGAAATGCCAGCTGCTCTAAGCTACATCAATCACCAGCTGAGAGCTATATCAGCTTGGGGAAACAGATGGCAAGTAACATTTGCACCTGAGAAAACACAAATGATGATCGTCTCTAGGCACCATGATGGTAATGCTGGTGCAGTAGTAATGATGAATGGGAGGGTGTTGGCACCTGGAGAAGAAGTTGATATCCTTGGGGTGAAATTTGACTCCAAACTAACCATGAAGAACCATGTTGTAAATCTTGCATAAAAGGCAGCCAGGAAGCTTACAGCACTTCGCCGTATCTCGCATCTACTTGACAGTAGGGGTTGCAAGATCCTGTACGAGGCACAAGTACGCTCGCACCTTGAGTATGCTCCACTTTCTTGGTTTGCCTGCCCCCCCTCTCATCTGCGACTGCTTGACAGAGTAGAGAACAGAGCAAGACGTCTCATCTCTCGCCTGGACACATCCTGGATAGATCTGTCATTTCAGCAGAGCCTTCAACATAGGAGGGATGTGGGTGGCCTTACTGTTATGTACAAGGCCAATATTGTCAAAGTACCACACTTGGATCCACTTCGAGGACAGCGTGAAACAAGCTTTTATGCCACAAGACGGGCAGAAAGCAGCAACTTCACTCTGGCTGTCCCTTCTCCAGAACTTCACTCCATCTGAGATCCTATATACCCAGGATGACTCGAGTATGGAACACATTCGTACAGCATAATGATGTCAACGAGATAAAGTCAGTTGATCAAATGAAAATGCTGGCCCACAGATGGCTCCAACTTCATCCTGTTCCCTACTTGTATGTCTCATAACAATAAAAATGCTTTCAAATGAGCTGATGTAGGTAACAGCTCTTAGCTTGCCAATAAAGTTAGGAATCCTTAACCTGTAAATAGCTTGTCAATAAAACTAGGGATCCTTAACCTTGTCAAACCCTGTGTAAAAGAAAAAAAAAAAAAGAGAGAGAGAGAGAGAGAGAGAGAGGTGAATTCTAGGGTTGGAGAACTTGACCGTTGAAGACGGCTTACTGACTGATTGATCGCTTTGGTTGATAAATATAAAAAAAAAATCATTAGTAGATTTACTAACCTATGATAGGCATGGATAGGGCTGGGCTTTAAAATGAGCTGAGGCACGATAAAACCTCTTAGCCTGTAAAACTGATCCGTGTATATAAAGAAAAGTAACAAAAATCTCTCTCTCTCTCTCTCTCTCTCTCTCTCTCTCTCTCTCTCTCTCTCTCTCTCTCTCTCTCTCTCCCTATACCTCAACATCTGGTACAGTACTCACATCCCAAACGTGTTTAGGTTCAATCCAGGATTCCCTCCTTGACTCCCCTCTCACATTTTCTTTTATATACGACTAAATTCATTGCTTTACGGACCATTGGAGTGGTCCAGTGAATCATTCTTGGATCATCTATTTTTTTATGTATGTTATTATTAGTAGAATTATTATTATTATTATTTTTTATTGTTTTATTATTATTATTATTATTATTATTATTATTATTATTATTATTATTATTATTATTATTATTGTTATTATGTTAGAGAAACACGAGGGTTCGGTTGAAAATTAAAAATACTGTTAAGCCAAAAAATATTTTTTCAATAAACTGACACGATCTGGACAACGAAGTGGTAAGTATACTATATACACAACTTTACAAATAGATACGGCAGGGTTCACTAAGAGAGATAGAGAGAGTGATCACAGCAAAAGCCAATTTAAGAAAAAGAGCCATGAGCTGTGACTCACCCTTACAACCACACACAGGTGGAGCGAGTATACACAATTCCGAGTGATTTTTTTTCTATACAATTACCGCCCCCATCCCCCCGTCTCCCAAGGCTCACTGTTAGACTATTTTTAACCCCTTGACAAAAATTGATGTTTCTTCTATAGAGGCATTAATCCGGGCGAAGTTTGGTGTCAGTTCACCCGCTTATTACCGGGACAAGCTATCGGTTATCCGGGGCTCAGACGCCACGGGAATCGATCCTGGGACGAGAGTTCAGCTTGACAGAAACATATACATCGCTAGTCCGTCTGTTCTGCCTACACTTCCCTACCTTTTTTCTCTGTCTGTCTGTCTGTCTGTCTCTCTCTCTCTCTCTCTCTCTCTCTCTCTCCCTGATATATTTGCATATGGCATACACAGATATAATATACATGTGTATGATAAACATTTGTGAGGCATGCATGTGTTTGGAATATATGTGTGAGGTAAACACACCTCAGCATGGCGAGTCTACACACACAAATATATGTCGTTGAACTTCCTTGTTTACAACCCGTGAGACTTTTTTTTACATGAAACTGTAAACACCCGCAGTGTGGTACTACATTATTTTATATAAGTTATATGGTGGGAACATATGCAGTGTACTGTTGCTCTATTGTGTACGAGAGTTACGCAGTGGGAACACCTGCGGTGTACTGCTACCCCCTTCTCTGTAAAAGTCACATGGTGGTAAGACATGCAATGTGCGGTATCACTATTCTAGGTGAGAGTTAGATGGTGAGAACTCCGCATTTTAATCTAGATATACCTGTGGGTCATTTGAAAATGTATTATTATTATTCTACCATCAATGGTAAAAGGGAAGAAATTGCATTACCGCCAATGATCATCTTACATTCATTTAAAACTTAATATCACTTCTTGAATGACCCTCATTAATGAGACGGGAAATACATATACCTAGAGGGGTATATTCCTCAAAGTATATACATGAGAAAAGTGCTTTAAATCCCTCATTTGGGGATTACAGTGTTGTTAGCTGGTGGCGAACAGCTGACATACAGCCCAAATAACCCTCATATAGTCGGTATGCTTTAAACTCCATTAACCAACTACTGAGGAATATTTTTATACAACCCTCATATATATCAACGCTAAATACACTATAATTCTTTGATACCTTATGTGTAATCGTGAAAAACGCGCTTTGCATAAATCGTTGTTAATTCCTCTTAAAAAAACTTAGAATTGCTGTTCGCTACAAGCATACATTTGTCATGAATAATCAGTATAAACTAACTCGTGAATACATTACACAGTATGTATGATTATGAATAAACAGTATGGAGGATCATGTATGCTCTGTCGAGTGGAACTCATTCACAAACGCCAATAATTCTTCGTGTGTGACCACACTCATACCAGGAAAACATTACCTCGTAAGAATACAAATGTATCTTACACAACCTTCAGCCCTTGCCCGTGTGATTGCTCGCGGGTGTGTTATTGCAAGTGGTGTTGTTCGCGGCTCCCTGTGTTATTTGCCGTTATTAAGGCCGGATTTAGCAGCATTCACAGCTGTTAATGCTGTAACTGAGGGCTCGTGTCGGCTATCTGGAAAGCACTTTGCTGGTAAACACGAGGTCTAAGAGATACAAACCCTGGGATTTATGTCTCAATCAAACTCTTTTGTGTTGGTCCCTGGCACGACAGGAGCTGGTAGATGGTGCCTAGCATAGGTACCACTAAAGGATGTGTGTGCAAATTAAACAGAGTTCTTGGGAATATCAACCCTAATTAACTATGTTACATCCCATGTGGGGTACTATTTAGCAGCTATCAGGCTTTCTAAAATAAGAAAATTTAAGAATCAAAAAGGCACAATACCGTGACTTGAACAATATACAATTAACCCGCACACGTGAGAATGTTAACTTCCTAATTAAGTTTTTAATAATCCACTCTTATGTTTTCTCCCCACTTAAAAAAATATATTTTGAATACACGTTCTTTCTGTGTAGTCAAAATCGCCAGTATTTTCGACATGTAAACCGAGAATACAGGCATTTTTGTTAGCTCTGTAAAAGTTCGAAAAGTGACAAACAAGCTGCTGTCTAGGTTGACATATGTTTGGTTAAAGCTGTGTGTGGTAACCGGTGGGAAACTATCGTTGGAACAGAATAGGTATTGTTGGCAGTGGTGGGGAACCATGATCGTTCACTTCTTTGTGTTCTTGTTAGTAGTTTTTTTTTTTATATTTTATTTAAAAACAATACAGTTTAACATAAAATAAAAAAATAAGGAAACACTATGTATCTCAATCAAATTAACTGACACAAACGGATTGCACCTATATGCTCGCAAGATATTGCTGCAAAAAATACAACAGCAACTTACGGCAAGAACATAGCTACGGTCACAGGGTCGTGAACTGACATATATATACATTCTTGATACAATACCTTACATATATATAAAATTTTACATCTAACATGACATCTGAAAAAGGCTCAATACACTAGAAAAGAAAATATACAAAGAAATTATATCAATCAAATCCCAGCCTTCGCATTACTCAAAAACCAAAACCTAACATCATAATCTTACGAGAACATCTACATACGTATTCCTAACAATACAGCTTTACATATACCAACATACGAATAAACATAAAAAGAATACAGCTTAGAACTCAAAAACTGAAAGCGCAATACTGTTACAATAAACTCATATACAAAATCTCAGACACAAATGGACTACGTCACTAAACTGTCTAGATATGTCTGTATACATACAGACTAAAACTTAACATAAAGAACTTAGCGATGACACCAAACCGGTATCAGGGTACAGACCAGAATTATAAACTTAAAAAAAGAATGGAATCATACATATATAAAATTTTACATGAAGCCTGACCCATGACAAAGGCTCAATACAATAGAAAGGTATATATATGTATGTATATATATATATATATATATATATATATATATATATATATATATATATATATATATATATATATATATATATATATATATATATATATATATATATACATACACATACACACACACACACACAACACACACACACACACACACACACACACACACACACACACACACACACACACATATATATATATATATATATATATATATATATATATATATATATATATATATATATATATATATATATATATATATATATATATATACAGGACAAGCCACGAGGAGGGGGCAAATCTTTAGCTCAAGTACTTTCAGCACTTCTCAGTGTCATCAGGAGCTGTGCAATGTTGTAAAGGAGACAAGCAGACAGAGGTCTCAGTAGCGTAGGTGTCACCACCCAAGTCTAAGGGTAACCGTGGCCTGTGATACCTACGCTACTCTGAGACCTCTCTCCATGCTTTGGTTGCTCCCTTGCAACATTGCACAGCTCCTGATGACGCACTGAGAAGTGTGAAAATTCTTGAGCTAAAGATTTCCAACCCCCCTTCCCCCGTGGCTTGTCTTGCATAATTAAGATCGGCCGTCTGCGATTTGTTTGCATATCAAGAGGAGCCTCACAACAGCTGGATGCCCAGCAGTAAGGGAGCCACCCCAACTATGCAGATCTGATGGCAGCCAGAAGAGTCTAGATGGTATCACCCTTCAAGCCTGGACAGATGGGAAGCAGGTGGTGTGGGACTATACATGTGCATCTACCTTGGCTGATACCTATCTCCAATACACCAGGGAGGAAGGAGGTGCAGCTGCCAGCCTCAGGGAGTCCCAAAAATCTAGAAAATATGGAGAACTTGCCCATCATTATATGTTTGTTCCCATAGGCTCAGAGACCCTTGGCTCATGGGGAAAGAGTGCTTCTAAATTCCTTAAGGAGCTGGGAAAAAGACTCATCAGGGTAACTAGGGATCCCAGGGCAGCCTATATATATATATATATATATATATATATATATATATATATATATATATATATATATATATATATATATATATATATATATATATATATATATATATATATATATATATATATATATATATATATATATATATATATATATATATACATGTAATATGGTCACAGTAAACAGGTGACGATACAATATGCAAACAACCACTGTGAAAAGAATAGTGAACCTCCAAGTGCTTTCGTGATTTCTCACATTATCAAGGAACTATATAATGTGAGAAATCACTAAAGTGCTTGGAAGTTCACTGTTCTTCTCGGTAGTCTCCGTACATGATCTTAAATATACGTAGTTACAATGCTTCCTGTTTTCCAGCGTACCTCATGTTGCCATTTTCTGGTAGTCAGTTTGTTTCGTGTATTCTAACTTCCGTTCTTTTTCAATGTAATCAATGAACAATAATGTAGAGTCTTAGCCTTTATTAAAGACAAAATATTCCGACAATTATGTGAATAAGACAAAATACACAGTTTATTACAGTGAGAAGACATTTCGCCCCTGGCAGACGAGAAAATTTCCTCAAAAAATTCCGTGAACCCATATTATCCCTAATTCACATTATTATTATTATTATAATCATGGGGGAGCGCTAAACTCGTAGGATTATACAGCGCATGTGGGGGGGGGGACAGAAGGTATTCAGGCTCAATTCAGGGAACCGGAGCACAAATCCAATTCCCCAGATCAAGAGCCCCTCACCAGCGTCAAGGAACCTCCCTTGAGGGGCCCTAATTCACAAAGTCTTAGCTTCCTTATCGTTATTATAATTTTCCACATAGTTGTTTCCCAACCAACGTATGATGGGCCTGAAAAAGGAGACAATTTACCATCACATATTGATCATTCCTCTTGCCAGAAATATAGGGACATCATAATTCAAATGACTGTTATTATTATAATTAAGGGTAATGGTAGTTTCGTATGGGTCATACAGCGCTTGAGATATAGGAGCTAATCAGGATTGATTCATAGAAGGGTAGGATTGTTCCAAATCCTGGCATAAAAGAATACTTGACCAGATGCAGGAAATCGAGTGGAGATTTTGAAGAGAGAAGAGAAACAGGAGGAAGAAGAGAGTAGATAAGCAAGTAGGAGAATGGGGATAGAGGAGAGAAGAGCCCAGGAATGTGCCTAGTGATCAATACCTCTAACACTGTCCACGGCAGCGCCATCTGTTCACGTCGAAATATTTGTGAACTCGGCGGTTATATTGCCGAGAGCACCTCCCAGCGACCGAAGCATTTCCTCGCAATTACCGGCCAATATAGCACGCTTAGTTGCCGTAATTCACTCGCCCTCTCTATCACACCCGCTGTTATCAGCATAAAGGTGGAGGCTGAGTGTGTGTGTGTGTGTGTGTGTGTGTGTGTACTCACCCATTTGTGGTCGCAGGGGTTGAATCTCAGCTCCAGGCCCCACCTCTTAGTTTGTCGCTACTAGGTTTACTCTTTTCTGGTTTCGAGAGCCAGAAGAGAGTAAAACACTGTGTGCGTGTGTGTGTGTGTGTGTGTGTGTGTATGTGTGTGTGTGTGTGTGTGTGTGTGTGTGTGTGTGTGTGTGTGTGGTGTTCGTGCAAACACCTGGAAATCTCTTAAAAAAAACATTCGTTTTTTTGACGTGCTTCAAGAAAGGGATGTGTGAGAGACAAGCCGGCATCAATAACACGTATAATATCTACATATAATGTCATGTACGAGATTGTGAAAAGGAGTCGAAAACACACGTTTCGCTCAGTGAGAGGTGAGAAGTTCTACTGGAGTGAAAAGTTGCTATAACAAAGATTTTTTTCTATTTCATGTATCTCTGTTGACTCGGGAAAAAAACAGGAAAATGGGTATTAAGAGTTCCACCGAAGGAAAATGCAGTCAAGAGAAACAAGAGGGAGAAGAAAACCAACAGATACAGAGACATAAGAACATAAGAACATAAGAACGAAGGAACACTGCAGAAGGCCTACTGGCCCATGCGAGGCAGGTCCAAGTCTCCTACCGGCTTAAGCCAATGCACCCAACCTAGTCAGGTCAGGTCACATTGACTTAAGGGAGGAACACGGCAACCGACCTGGTAGCACAAGCTATCAGGTCTAACTCACACCCACCCACATCCACTCATGTATTTATCCAACCTATTTTTAAAGCTACACAACGTTCTGGCCTCTATAACGGTACTTGGGAGTTTGTTCCACTCATCCACAACTCTATTACCAAACCAGTACTTTCCTATATCCTTCCTGAATCTGAATTTTTCCAACTTAAAACCATTGCTGCGAGTCCTGTCTAGGCTAGATATTTTCAGCACACTATTTACATCCCCTTTATTTATTCCTGTCTTCCATTTATACACCTCAATCATATCCCCCCTAATTCTACGTCTTTCTAGAGAGTGCAGATTCAGGGCCCTCAGTCTATCCTCATAGGGAAGGTTTCTGATACATGGGATCAACTTTGTCATCCTCCTTTGTACATTTTCCAGAGAATTTATATCCATTCTGTAATAAGGTGACCAAAACTGTGCAGCATAATCTAAATGAGGCCTAACCAAGGATGTATAGAGTTGAAGAACAACCTGAGGACTCCTATTATTTATGCTTCTTGATATGAAGCCAAGGATTCTATTAGCTTTATTGCGAACACTTATGCACTGTTGTCTTGGTTTCAGATTACTGCTAACCAGAACTCCTAAATCTTTTTCGCAATCCGTAATATTAAGATCTACATTATTTAGTTTATATGTGGCATGGTTATTGTCCTGTCCAACATTTAGAACTTTGCATTTGTCTATATTAAACTGCATCTGCCACTTCTCCGACCACTGCATCAGTCTATTCAAATCTTCCTGGAGTGCTCGAATGTCCTCGTCAGAATGAATTCGACGGCCTATTTTGGTGTCATCGGCAAACTTGCCGATGTCGCTCTTTATGCCCTCATCTATGTCGTTTATGTAGATTGTGAACAGCAGGGGGCCCAACACTGACCCCTGTGGAACACCGCTCGTGACACTTCCCCACTCTGATTTCTCCCCATTTATGCAAACTCTCTGCTGCCTATTTGTCAACCATGCCTCTATCCAGGAAAAAATTTCTCCTCCTATTCCATGTGCTTTAATTTTCCTCAATAGTCTCTGATGTGGGACCCTGTCAAAAGCCTTACTGAAGTCCATATACACAATATCATATTCATTACCATGATCTACCTCCTCAAATACCTTAGTGAAAAAAGTTAATAAATTCGTAAGGCAGGAACGCCCCTTTGTAAAACCATGCTGAGATTCGTTGATTAATTTATGCTTTTCAAGGTGGCTACGAACTGCCTCGGCAATTATTGATTCCATAAATTTTCCCACTATGGAGGTTAGGCTTATTGGTCTATAGTTCGAAGCTAAGGACCTGTCACCTGTTTTGAAAATAGGTATCACATTTGCCATTTTCCACTTATCTGGCACCATGCCAGTTTGTAGTGATATGTTGAAAAGATTAGCCAAAGGTGTGCTAAGCTCCTCTTTACATTCCTTTAGAACCCTTGCATACAGTTCATCAGGGCCTGGGGATTTGTTAGGTTTTAATTTATCTATTTGCCTAAGGACCATGTCACTTGTGACCCTAATAGTGCACAGTTTATTATCGTCCTGTTCTACATAATTTATCATTACTGGAATATCGCTGGTATCCTCCTGTGTAAAAACTGAGAGGAAGTATGTGTTAAAAATTCTACACATTTCCTTATCACTGTCAGTGAGCTGACCCGAGGAACTTTTGAGTGGGCCTATCTTGTCCCTGATCTTACTTCTGTATACCTGAAAGAATCCTTTTGGGTTAGTCTTCGATTCTCTTGCAACTTTAACCTCATAATCTCTTTTTGCTTTTCCAATTCCCTTTTTTATTTCTCTCTTTAACTGAATATATCGATTTCTCAATTGCCCCTCTCCTCTTTTGATTTGCCTATATATGCCTCTCTTTTGACCAATCAGATATTTTAATCTATTGTTCATCCATTTAGGATCATTTTTGTTTGATCTGATTTCCCTATTTGGAACATAATTTGACTGAGCAGCTAGAACTATGCCCTGGAAAGCATCATATCGGCAACCATCACCACCTACCTGACCCTTAGTCAGGTCATTCCAGTTCAGCCCACCTAAGTAATTTTTCAGTCCTATGAAATCAGCCAAGCGAAAGTCAGGGACGGAGACTTGATTGCCATTATTAGGGGAATTCCATGATATATTAAAACTGAGTGATTTGTGATCACTTTCCCCAAGCTCATCATTAACCTCAAGATTATTAATTAGTGTTTCCCTACTGGCAAGAACCAAGTCAAGGAGGTTATTTCCCCTAGTTGGCTCTGTCACAAACTGTTTTAAAAAACAATCCTGGATCGTATCAAGAAAGTCACCTGACTCTAAATTTCCTGTCAAATTGCTCCAGTCAATCTGTCTATAGTTGAAATCTCCCATTAGCACAACATTTTCGTATGTAGATGCCTTACGAATTTCGTCCCATAGAAGTTTACTGCACTCCCTATCAAGATTTGGGGCCCTGTAAATCACACCCAAAATTAGTTTTTCTCGGCCCTCGAGAAGCTGTAACCAAACAGATTCAGTGGCTGACGCTTCTAATTTAATATCTTGTCTAACACAACAATTTAAATTGTCTCTGACATACATCGCTACTCCACCACCTTTCCTGTTGACCCTGTCAGTGTGGAATAATTTATAGCCTTGTATGTGACATTCAGAGGGCATCTCTCTATCTTTCAGATTGAGCCAGGTCTCTGTTATAGCAATAATATCTATGTTTCCTGCACTTGCAATTAATCTTAGCTCATCTATCTTATTTCTTACACTCCTGCTATTAGTATAGTAAACCTTAAGGGAGCTAGTCCCTTGCTGCCCTCTGCTGTCCCCCTTTGTTTGCTGACCTGATCTATTGTCTTTATTTATAACTTCATGCTGAATGCCTTTTATACATTTACTGTTTCCAACCCAAGTGTTGCAACCTGCTTGTTTCCCACACACACCCATACCTCTATCTTCCATCAGTTTAAAATCATAGGCATTTCACCAATGGCCTTCTCAATCGAGTCTGCAAGTGCTACCACCCCAGCCCCAGAGAGATGTACCCCATCCCTTGCATACATATCATGTTTGCCATAAAAGTTGTTCCAGTTGTCAATGAATGGGATTGCAAGTTCCTTGCAGTATCTGTCTAGCCAGCAATTTACACCAATTGCCCTAGACAACCATTCATTTCCTACTCCCCTTCTAGGCAAGATGCTACATATGATTGGGATACCACAGATATAAGACAGATAAACACAGACACACACACACATCTCAGTCACAGAGTTGTTAGGAAGTGCAACAGTCTAGAGAGTGATGTAGTGGAGGCAGGATCCATACATAGCTTTGAAATGAGCTCCGATGAAGCTCATGGAGAAGGGAGAAAGTGGACCTAGTACCGACCAGCGAAGAGGCGGGGCCAGGAGCTGTGAGTCGACCCCTGCAACCAAAACTAGGTGAGTACACACTCACCCACACACACACACACACACACATACACACACACACACACACACACACACACACACACACACACACACACACACACACACACACACACACACACACACACACACACACACACACACACATCACATAGAATATTTTAATAACTCTGAAAGCCGTAATCTGCGGAGGCTGCTCATTCCACTGCTTTACGATATAATGACTGGCTTTAAACACTGCAGACAGTCGCTTTATAGCTCTCTGCCGTTAATATCATGACCTTAAAAGACTCAGCTTAGACGCGGCCCAGTTACATTAGACAGACTTAATCAATGTCGGATTTAAAGCTCATGTTTCTTTCACTTCGTTCAATTTCATTTCGGTCCGTTTGAGTTCTTTTAATTTCAGCTGACTATGTTATCAACAATCCCATTTTTTTATTTTTAAAAAGTTCATTATCCAGAATTTTAGGTATCTATAAAATGTATATTGCTCGTTTTATAATGTTGGTTGCATATTCTACAATGTAATTTGTGTTGTGTGCTGTATTTTGTGTATCTGTATATCCAGCATTGTAGTTTGTGAGATTTATAAGTTAAAGGTTGCATTATAATAAATGTTGATTTATTTATGTGATTATTAGTGTGTGTGTGTGTGTGTGTGTATACACACACACACAAACACACACACACAGGAACACAAAAACTGCAGGAACAAAAGAAAAGTGCAGAAATTACTCGAACTCAATGAAAACCGCAAGTACAATAAAAGAAAACTGGAGCAACACAAGGAATACCACTAAAACAAAGAAAACTGTAGAAACACAAAGAAAACCGCAAGAACAAACAAAGAAAACTGTAGAAACACAAACAAACCGCAAGAACAATCACACAAAACTACAGGAACACAAACAAAAATACCACAAACAGTAAAAGAAAATCACCAGAACACAGATAAAGAAAACTTCCATAATACAATCAAAGGAAACTACCAGGGAACAATCACGACCAAGAACACCATACAACATGAGTCTCGACAAGCAACAACAATGTCACATCACATACATATCACATAAAATATGCAACATAATATGTTATTCTCAATTTATGTGAACTCGCCATTTACACGTAACATTATTTACTAGCATTTATTGTCTCCACAGTTCTCTCTCTCTATCCTTCTCTCTCTCTCTCTCTCTCTCTCTCTCTCTCTCTCTCTCTCTCTCTCTCTCTCTCTCTCTCTCTCTCTCTCTCTCTCTCTCTCTCTCTCTCTCTCTCTCTCTCTCTCTCTCTCTCTCTCTCTCTCTCTCTCTTTTGTTTTAGAATAAATTCTGCCCGGCAGGATCCGTTGTAATGTTCTTCAACCAAGGACTTGAAGCCACTACTCCCTTATTCATTATAAATATCTTATTTTTCCCTGTGCTGTATAAGCGTTACTGCTTTTGCGTTTCCCTATGGGTATAATAATAATAATAATAATAATAATAATAATAATAATAATAATAATAATAACAATAATATTATTATTATTAGTATTAGTAGTAGTAGTAGCAGTAGTAGTAGTAGTAGTAGTAATAGTAGTAGTAATAGTAGTAGTAGTAATAGTAGTAGTAGTAGTAGTAGTACTAGTAGTAATAGTAGTAGTAGTAGTAATAGTAGTAGTAGTAATAGTAGTAGTAGTAGTAATAGTATTAGTAGTAATAATAGTATCAGTAATAGTAGTAGTAATAGTAGTAGGAGTAGTAGTAGTAGTGCTTGTGTGTGTGTGTGTGTGTGTGTGTGTGTGTGTGTGTGTGTGTGTGTGTGTGTGTGTGTGTGTGTGTGTGTGTGTGTGTGTGTGTTGTGTGTGTGTGTGTATGTGTGTGTGTGAGTGCGTGAGTGTGCGTGTGTGTGGGCGGGCTAGGAGCATAGAACACCTTAGACTGATACTAATCACTGGGCGTGCGGGGCCACATTGATCCTACTCCTTTCCCCTAATCACCCTCAACAAACATAACAAAAAAAAAAAGATATCTGATTCTTTGCCTCGTAAAAATCACACACACAAAAATCTCAATAGAGCAGACAGCAGGGAGCGCCCTAAACCCCATGATTATCAATCATTTTCCTAAACAGGTGTCAAAGATAGTTAAGGTATATATAAATCTTGTACGCCTATTCTTTTGCTTTCTTGGTGTCCATTTTCTCCAGCCATTGACAAATGAGACACACTTAGCAGCCTAGTTTCATTTATATGTTAATTTACTTAAAGCAGATTCTTAAAGCTTCGTGTAAACTTAAAAGCAAATTGTTATTTTCGTTACTTTGTTGGGTAAGGTTAGAGTTGGTAAGAGTTTGTTAGGTCGGGGCAGGTTAGATTACCTTAGGTTACGTTGGATTAGATTACGTCAGGTTAGGTTATGTAAGGTTATGTTGTGCTAAATTAGGTTTTGTCCGTTTAAGTTGTGTTAGATTGGGTTATGCTAGCCTAGATTAAACTATATAAGCCTATAAATTGTATCATAACTCACGAAATCGTAATGACTCGATACCAAACAAACCATACCACAGGAGGGGCTTGAACCTACGGTCGGTCTGGAGTTTTACGACTCTGACCGCGTGTTCAAGCCCCACCCGTGGTATGGTTTATAAATCGTATATATAACAACAAATAAGCAGCATATAAGAACGGCCTCGATACATATGGGGACAAAATGGACAAAAAATAAGCATTGAAAGTCCAAATCTAAAAGTCCCATCACTTGCTGTCCTAGAATAAAGATATACTGGGAACCATCACTCAAGGTGCAAGAATGGGGTTTACCTGGAACCTTTCACCCACTCAGTGAAAGAAGTGTTCCACTTCATCTTGTGATTGTGAACCCTAATGTCTCGTCCCATAAGTGTGAATTTTTTATACGAAAGACTAATTTTTTTTTTTTACAAAGCAGCATGATACACTTAGAGTGTGTGGCTAACCTATTCTGTATAACATTGCATTGTGGGAGCAAACACGAGAAATAATTTTAAAAGTATGAAAATAGTTCTATATATATATATATATATATATATATATATATATATATATATATATATATATATATATATGCATGCTTAACAATTCGCAAACAGGCGAAATTATTTACATTGTCTCTACGTCCAGAGCAGGACTCGAACCTGCAAACTCTATATCAGAGTCCACAGTACTTTACCACTGAGCTAGACCCAAGATAAATATGGGCTTCCAGTCGGAGCCAGACGATGTTACCCCATACCCCCGGGCACCAAGCTCGTTTTGTAAGTTATTTCATCGAATCCTGCCACATGCAGTGAACAACGAAAGAGATTTGAAATGCTTAACAATTCGGAAACAAGCGAAATTATTTACAAACATTGTCTTTACGTCCACAGCAGGACTCGAACCTGCAAACTCTGTATCAGAGTCCACAGTTAATCTCCGTGGTAAAGTACTCTGGACCCTGATACAGAATTTGCAGGTTCGAGTCCAACTGTGGACGTAGAGACAATGTTTACATATAATATATATATATATATATATATATATATATATATATATATGTATATATATATATATATATATATATATATATATATATATATATATATATAATATATATATATATATATATATATATATATATATATATATATATATATATATATATATATATATATATATATATATATATATATATATATATATATATATATATAAGGGTCCCCAGTCCAGTTCTAGAGGTGGTACCTCCCTATATAAATAATATATATATATATATATATATATATATATATATATATATATATATATATATATATATATATATATATATATATATATGTCGTGCCGAATATGTAAAACTGGTCAATTAGCAAGAACTCCTTTAAAATTAAGTCCTTTCTAAAAATTTCTCTTATACGTTTAAAGATATATTTTTTTCATTAATGTTGATGTAAAAATTTAAAATTTTGCACCAAAAGGAACTTAGAAAACTTACCTAACCTTATTATAACAAGCGCAATTTATTTTAGCCTAACCCAACTAAATATATTTTAGATTTGTTTACAGTAATTTAATACTAAACAAACACATTGAAATATATTTTTTTTCGTTGGGTTCAGAATGATTTTGGCGAAATTATTGCATACACAAATTTTCACTTGTCCTATATGGCAAGATGAGCGTTGCTATTTAAGCCAATATCGTAAGTTTTGCCTATTCGGCACGACATATATTTATATATATATATATATATATATATATATATATATATATATATATATATATATATATATATATATATATATATATATATATATATATATATATATATATATATATATATATATATATATATATGTATTCAGGTACATATTTGGAAAAAGAATTCTTTCCTCTACTTCTGTGAATCATGTTTCCACGTTTTGTAACCAGTTCAGTGAAAATCCATTTGCAATTAAACATTTTGGGCAAATTTTTGTTTTTTTTCCCTATAACTTTATTACCAACTACGGATAACAAAGTTAGCAGCATACTAAACACGAACCTGAGCAACTTTTATTGAATTAAACAGCGTCCTTTAAAAGTTATTTAGCTTTCAAAATTTTTCAATATCGCCTGAGAAGAATGACAGGGGGGACTGTTTTGGATCCATGCAAACCAGTTTTCGACTTTTGCTTATTTCCAGTTCCCCTACAGCGCATTTTATCGTAAAGTTCATGAGCTAAGGGATGAAAGTGAATAGTAGGGTATGAGTCATGGTATATATATGTTCACACATATTTTCACGCATATATGTATCTATCACATTACATCTTGTATAATCCTGGGCTGCAAGCTGGTGCTGGTATAAGGTGGACAATGAGGATATCCTCAATCACTTCACAATGGGTGAAGTATTTACAAAGGTTTAAGTTTTCTTTCCATCGGCTGTGAAGTCACTGGTAAGTGTGTACTCGATTATGTAATGTCACGACTCTGTGCTGGAGGGGGAAGGGGTGTTTAATGCCTTTCTACTGCTACTCCTCCTCCTCCTATTCCTTCTTCTCCCCTATCTTTGGTCTACTCATAATCCCTCTCTCTTTTTTTTAATTTCTTTTCATCTTTTGCTTCCATTTAGCCTTTAATGGAAAAAATCATGTTCTGTCTTTCTGCTTCTCTTTCTACTCTCCTGTAGTTACTTGTTGTTCTGATCATATCGCTGTAGTCTTCATTACATAAATGCATATAGAATTCAACACGTCACTGCTGACAGAATTCAACACATCAGTGCTGACAGTGTTCATCACATCAGTGCACGATGTATTCAACACAACAATGCTCACAGTATTCATTGCGTCAATATTCATAGTACTCAACACATCAGTTGGTAGTACTACACACGTCAGTGTAGGTATGTATTCGACACCTCAGTTCTCGTAGAATTATGCAGGCTAATGCTGGTGGTATTCAACACATCATTATTCACGGTATTCAACACGTCAAAAAACGTAGAATCCAGTAATTCAATGCTGATAGTATTTAATATATCAGTGTTATCAGTGTTTAATGACGCATCGCAATGCTAGCAGTATACGACACGTCAGTGCTGGCAGTATTCAACACGTCAATGCTGGCAGTATTCGACACCTCTTGATGGCTTGGTAAATGCTGGAATTAGCTTAACTGGTGGGGGTCAGAATCAGGAGCACGCACGCAATACGTGACAAATGTATAATTACAGGTTGGCCGCGTATTATTTGGGACCAGGTGTCACGCGAGGAGCAGGGCGGTGAAAATAACTCACCTGGTGTACCCCTTATGCTCTCTCCCCCTAGATTCACCTGGCTACCCCTTTCCATTAGGTTTACCCAACTATTCCATTTCTATATCACTTAGATTCACGTACGTAGCTACCCCTATTATGTCCTTATTACTTAATATTCCTGGCTACATCTTTCCAATACATATAGATTTTAGTCCCTAAATTCACCTGGCCATCTTATTTGTACTCTCCCCTAGATTCTAGAATCCCCTAGATTCTAGACTCACATGAACTCGTGCTGAGTAGCTTACTGTTCTAAGCAGTTGACTCACACTCGCTAGGTCCCGGGTTAGGTTCCCAGGAACTGAGAAATATAGGTACAAGTTTCCTGTTGCCACTGCCCACCTACCAGTAAAAGTAGGTACAAGTGTGTTAGCTGGATTTTGTGAGTCTCACGCATTCAAGGGAAAATGTGTAAGAAAACTCCAGTACTTGCTGGAATGTCATATCCCGTGTAAGAAACTTCATTACCTGCTGGAATCCTGTATGCCATGTAAGAAACTCCAGTACTTGCTGGAATGTAATATCCCTGTAAGAAACTCCAGTACCTGCTGGAATGTTATATCCCTGTAAGAAAGCTCCAGTATCTGCTGGAATGTTATATCCCTGTAAGATAGCTCCAGTACCTGCTGGAATGTTATATCCCTGTAAGATAGCTCCATTATCTGCTGGAATGTTATATCCCTGTAAGATAGCTCCAGTACCTGCTGGAATGTCATATCCTGTGTAAGAAATTCCATTGCCTGCTGGAATGTCATATCATGTGTAAGAAGCTCCAGTACCTGATGGAATGTCATATCATGTGTAAGAAGCTCCAGTACCTGCTGGAAGTACTCACGTGCTAGGAATAAGGTCTCCTAGTACCTAGTACTTAAGAAAATCCCTTCCCTAGATGAACTTAGCTCTTTCATTCCCCTACTCTAACATTAATCTAGTTGGCACCTTTCCTTCTTTCTCTCCTCTTCCTTCCCATCAGTCTTCCGTTCACTCTTATTCTGACTCATTACACCTTCTCTCTCTCTCCACTCCCTCTTTCCACTTCTTCCCTATTCCTCTTTTCTCTTTTCGCCCCTTCGCTCTGATTCCCTCTGCCATTCTTCTTTTCTTTCCCTACCTCCGTCTCTCTCTCTCCCATCCCTCTCCCTCATCTGTCCCTTCCCCACCTCCCCTCATATTCCCCCTTCCCCTCACGTGACTCACCTCAGCGGGACACACACCTTGATCAATTATTCCTTAGCTCTACTTACCTTCCCTTTCACAATGTTGACACAAGATGGCACAGACAAGACTTGTTCTTCCCCCTCGCTCGCTGAGAGAGCTCTCTTCCCTTTCTTCGGGACAGCTCTCCTTCCTTCGCGCTTCGAAACGGCTTTCTAATGAAATCATTTATTTCTGACGAAGAAAAACGCACACGACCGTGACTGGAACGTTACGACGACTTTACGTTTCGTAACGTCGTCGTAAGCTTCTGTTCTCTCTCTATGCGGATTAATTGTTAAATTATTATTGAATTTTGCAATTAGCAATTTATTTGCTATTAATAATTCCTCCTGGCATTATTGCATCCCGTGTCGTAAATGTTTTATTGATTGAGCCATACATTGATCTTATTGCTCATCGGTAATGATAAGTTTAACAGGTGATCAATAATGTAAATTGTTTCACTCTAGATTGAGACCCTCTTCAAGATGGATGAAACTGTGTGTTACAGACCAGCATGAAGATGAGGGCAGACGTTGCTCAGTAAGCTTACACCGGGACAACGTTTTGCTCTGTTTGGAGCTTCACCAAGTCTTGATTTGATAAAACACAGGGCGAAACGTTGTTCCAATAATGGCTTGTTCTTCATACCTTCTTACAGGAGATATGTGTCTTACAGAACAAATAGGCATAATACCGTGACTGGAACAAAGTATAGACAACCCGCTTATTACAACGACGTTTCGGTCCGACTTTTTACCATTTACAAAATCTCTCTCCTATGTGCGGGTTATTTGATAAGTGTCTTAGAATAATAATATAAATATTTTACAGTAATAAATTGCAAATAAATCTTAAAAAAAATTAGAGATCACATATTTTCACATCAAGTTAAATCTGATTTTCAAATCACATAACATTAACATTTTGCTTCACAGGATAAATAATCGTCACGTAAATTATGAACGTCTACAAAAATAACTTGCGCGTGGGAGAAAGAAACTTTATAACGACGTTTCGGTCCAACTTACACCATTAACCGGTTGTTTGTGTATTGTTCCGGTCACGGTATTGTGCCTTTGTGTTCCTTATAAACGTCATACTATTGATGGTAAGCAATACCGACATGACTCACGAAATCGTTATGACACGATTGCAAAAAAAAAAAAAAAAAAAAAAAAAAAAAAAACCATACCACGGGCAGGGTTAGAACCCACGATCAGAGAGTCATAAAACTCCAGACCGACGTGTTAGCCACTGGGCCAGTTGGCTACTATAAGATCTATCCAACTAGGTATATTTATACACCATATAAAGGTTAGCATAGACATCACTGTGACCACAAATGCAAGTTGTTGCCACTGGTCCAGTGGCTAGCGCGTCAGCCTGGAGTTTTATGACTCTGAACGGGGGGTTCTAACCCCGCCCGTGGTATGATTTTTTTTTTTTTAATACCGACAAATTGATAAATAAGACGCATTTGCAACACTTGGGTATCGTTATTGCTGAGGGACTGATCACCTCAGAACCACTTGTACTGTCAGTGGTGACGTGTACTTAGCTCTGTGAAGACCTGTTTGTGTGCTCTCTGTAAATCTGTACCAACTGAGCAACTTTACCAGCAGCTGAGAGAAGAGCTCAGAGTTGCTAAGATGGAGATACGGCGATTAACGGAGGAGAACAAGAGGATTCGTAGTAATCCTTCTGTTGTGAGTCCCCAGGTTAAGAGGGGAGCTTGGTCAGTGGCCGGGCAACATGGAACCAAGCTGAAGATCAAGAAAACGGTTGGAGAGGCAGAAACAACGAGAAACCAGAAGACTACCGTGGAAACTTCCAACTCATTCTCGGTGCTACCTGACGAATGTGAGTGTTCTACTGGGAATGCCACAACGAGCACCAAAGAAGCATTGGCAGACGTGAGTAAGACATCCCTAGAAACCCCAACGAAGACCATCGAGAACGTCTTGACGAATTCTACAAGTGGTGCAATGCTACCTGGCGAATGTGAGTCGACTACTCGGAGCATCACGACGGACGACGCCAAGGAAGGTAAAAACATTGTTGTTGTTGGGGATAGCCAGATTAGGTACATGGATAGGGCATTCTGCTTGAAGGATAGGAGTAGGAGGCAGAGAGTGTGTTTTCCTGGGGTTGGGATGAAGGATATTGTTAGCCGTCTGGATGACATCATGAGAGGTAATGGGAGCAATCCTATTATCTGTCTCAGTGCTGGAGGCAACGATGTTGGCAGACGTAGGAGTGAGGACCTGATTAGCAGGTATAGGTCAGCAATAGAGATGATTAGGAGGAAGGGTGGGAAACCTGTCATATGTGGCATTTTGCCAAGGAGAGGAGTTGGAAATGAATGATTGTCCAGAGCAATTGGTGTCAATTGCTGGCTGGACAAATACTGTAAGGAAAATGCGGTAACATTCATTGACAACTGGGACCTCTTCTATGGCAGAAATGACATGTATGCCTGGGATGGGGTTCACTTATCTAGGTGTGGGGTGGGAGCACTGGCCAACGCAGTTGAGGGAGCTGTTAGGTCTTTAAACTAGGAATAGTTAGTGGTATGGGTTTTGGCGGGAAAACTGTGAAGTCGCAGGGTAGTAACATGAGTACTAGGAGAACTAGTAATAGGCAAAATGAGGTGGATATTGGAAAGCCAGTGGCACTAATTGACAAGGACAGTAATAGGTTTAGTGGAATAACAGAAAGGAGCAGGAAGGGTAAAGAGAGAGGAGGGTCATTAAATATTTATTACACAAATAGTCGCAGTGCTAGGAATAAGATGGACGAGTTGAGACTAGTTGCTAGTGCAGGTAACATAGATGTATTTGCCATTACTGAGACGTGGTTTAATTCAAAAAGTCGGGACATGCCTGCAGAATGTCACATTCAGGGTTATAAATTGTTCCAAGTAGATAGAAGTATCGGGAAATGGGGTGGGGTGGCATTGTATGTCCGAGATCGCTTGAACTGTTGCATAAAAACGGGTATTAAGTCTGAAGTAACACATACAGAGTCTGTTTGGATAGAATTTTCAGAGGGGCTTGAAAAATTAATTTTAGGTGTGATATACCGTCCCCCAAATTTAGATAGGGACCAGGGGAGACTACTATGGGAGGAAATTGTTAGGGCCACAAGGCACGATAATGTAGTAATTCTAGGAGACTTTAACTTTAGTCATATTGATTGGAATTTCTTGACTGGGAATTTAGAATCATACGATTTCTTAGAAGTAGTTCAGGATTGTTTTTTGAAGCAGTTTGTGACAGAACCTACAAGGGGTAATAACCTGCTTGACTTAGTTCTGGCAAACAATGAATCTCTTGTTAATAATTTAGAAGTTTCAGAGGAACTGGGTGCTAGCGACCACAAATCAATTACATTTAGAATTGAATGGAAGTATGATAGTAGGGATAACTCAGTAACAGTCCCAGATTTTCGCTTAGCAGATTACGATGGGCTTAGAGAACACTTATCATCTGTTGACTGGGGTAACGAAGAGAGCTATCAATATGACAGTTTTCTGAACACAATACATGCTGCTCAAAGAACGTTTATCCCTTATAAGGAAATTAGATCAAATAGAAATGACCCAAAATGAATGAATAATAGGCTGAAATATCTACTAGGGCATAAGAAAGGAATTTATAGGCGTATCAAAAGAGGCGAGGGTCATCTTATGAATCAGTATATTGACATTAAGAGGGACATTAAAAAGGGGATAAGAAAAGCTAAAAGGGACTATGAAATTAAAGTTGCTAGGGATTCTAAAACTAACCCAAAAAGTTTTTTACAGGTCTATAGAACAAAAGTCAGAGATAAGATAGGTCCCCTTAAAAATAACTATGGGCATCTTACTGACAAAGAGAATGAAATGTGCTCGATTTTAAATAATTATTTTCTCTCGGTTTTTACACAGGAAGACACTAATAATATTCCGGTAATTAATTTTTATAGTGGATCAGAAGAAGATAAATTATGTAACATCACAGTCACTAGTGAAATGGTTGTGAAGCAGATAGACCGACTGAAGCAAAATAAGTCACCGGGTCCTGATGAGGTTTTTTCAAGGGTTCTTAAGGAATGCAAAATGGAAGTCTGTGAACCATTAACTAATATTTTTAATTTATCTCTTCAAACAGGTGTAATGTCTGATATGTGGAAGATGGCTAATGTAATTCCTATTTTTAAAACAGGGGACAAGTCGTTACCGTCAAATTACCGCCCAATAAGCCTGACCTCAATTGTAGGCAAATTACTAGAGTCAATTATAGCTGAGATTATAAGATGCCATCTCGATAAGCATAGCTTGATTAAGGATACTCAGCATGGATTCACAAGAGGCCGGTCATGTCTAACTAATTTATTAACTTTCTTCAGTAAAGCTTTTGAGGCTGTTGACCAGGATAAAGAATTTGATATTGTTTACTTAGATTTTAGTAAGGCATTTGATAGAGTTCCGCACCAAAGACTGTTGAAGAAAGTAGCAGCTCATGGCATTGGGGGAAGGGTGCTCTCGTGGATCGAATCATGGCTCACTGACAGGAAGCAGAGAGTGTCCATAAATGGGGTTAAATCCGACTGGGGATCAGTAACAAGTGGCGTTCCACAGGGATCAGTCTTGGGCCCGTTGTTGTTTATAATATATATCAATGATCTTGATGAAGGAATTACTAGTGATATGAGCAAATTCGCCGATGACACGAAGATAGGTAGGATAATTGATTCAAACGTAGATGTTAGGGAACTTCAGGAGGATTTAGACAAACTCTACTCTTGGTCAGAAAAGTGGCAGATGCAGTTCAATGTAGATAAATGCAAGGTTCTGAAGCTCGGGAGTGTCCATAACCCTAGCACTTATAAGTTAAATAATGTAGAACTTAGCCATACAGATTGCGAAAAGGACTTGGGGGTTATGGTAAGCAGCAACCTTAAACCAAGACAGCAATGCCTAAGCGTACGTAATAAGGCAAATAGATTACTGGGATTTATATCAAGAAGTGTAAGCAACAGAAGTCCAGAGGTCATACTGCAGCTTTACACATCATTAGTAAGGCCTCACCTACATTATGCAGCTCAATTCTGGTCTCCATATTACAGAATGGACATAAATTCGTTAGAAAACATTCAGCGTAGGATGACTAAATTAATACATAGCATTAGAAATCTTCCTTATGAAGAAAGATTGAAGACTCTTAAGTTACATTCACTTGTTAGACGAAGAATGAGGGGAGACCTGATCGAAGTGTATAAGTGGAAGATAGGTATTAATAAAGGGGATATTAACAAGGTCTTGATGATATCTCTCCAAGAGAGAACCCGCAGTAATGGATTTAAATTGGATAAGTTTAGATTTAGAAAGGACATAGGAAAGTATTGGTTTGGAAATAGGGTAGTTGATGAGTGGAACAGTCTACCTAGTTGGGTTATTGAGGCTAGGACTTTGGGTAGTTTCAAATTTAGGTTGGATAAGTTGGATTTGAGAATTGGGTTGGTCAAATGTTTGTTAGTGGGATGAATTGTAAAGGACCTGCCTAGTATGGGCCAACAGGCCTGCTGCAGTGTTCCTCCTTCCTTATGTTCTTATGTTCTTATGTCTCCAGTGTTTAAAAACCTAAGAACGGAGGAACACTGCAGCAGCCTTACTGGTGTAGAAATACACGTAAGCAAACACTAGGACATATCTTGGGACCTAGATTATTTCTAACATACAGAAGATGTATTTATAATATTCGCCAAGACCGGGGTCCTGGCAAGGGTCTTAATCTTGCGATGACACGAGGTAACAGAAGTTGAAAAGACAGTGTGGGTGACGTGAGTGAAGCATAGTGACCTGAAGAATGACACACAGGGAAAAGGACAAGTAGATAATATAATCACGTGATTCCTGTGTTCTTACGTAGGTGGTGCTTTGCCTGGCCATACTGACTCACACTAATGTTGGTAAAATTACCGATAATATGTTAGGTAAAAGGATACAAGTGCAACTTATGCGACATTTCATTGCGGCAACGTTTCGTAACGGCTTGACAAAGCTCCTGGAGAGTGAAGACCTGTTTGTGTGCTCTCCTGTGAAGACCTGTTTGTGTGCTCTTGAGTGGTGACCTGTACTTTGAGTGCTGACCTATACTTAACTCTGTGAAGAAGTGTCTTGTTTGCTCCCGTGGACTGAACCAAGATGCCCTCCATCGAGCAACTTTACCAGCAACTTAAGGAAGAATTGAGGGCAGCGAAGATGGAGATACGGCGATTGACCGAGGAAAACAAGAGGATTCGTAGTAGTCCTCCTGTTTCGAGTCCTCAGGTCAAGAAGGGATCGTGGTCAGTGGCTGGACAGCAGGGGACGACGAAGTTGACGATCAAGAAGACGAATGGAAAGCCAGAAACGATGAAGAAGAAAGAGACTGCTGTGGAAACTCCCGTGGAAACCTCCAACGCATTCTCGGTGCTACCCGACGAATGTGAGTCTACTACTGGGATCGTCACGACGAACGACGACAAGGAAGGTAAGAATATTGTTGTTGTTGGGGATAGCCAGGTTAGATACATGGATAGGGCATTCTGCTTGAAGGACAGGAGTAGGAGACAAAGGGTATGCTTTCCTGGGGCTGGGATGGAGGACATTGTTAGCCGGCTTGACAACATCATGAACGGTAATGGGATCAATCCTATTATTTGCCTCAGTGCTGGAGGCAATGATGTAGGCAAGCGTAGAAGTGAGGATTTAGTTAGAAAGTTCAGGACAGCTATAGACATGATTAGGAAGAAGGGGGGGCGCCCTGTTATATGTGGCATTTTGCCAAGAAGAGGTGTTGGTAATGAATGGTTGTCCAGAGCAATTGGTATTAATTGTTGGCTGGATAAACACTGTAAGGATAATGCAGTACCATTCATTGACAACTGGGACAACTTCTATGGCCGAAATGACATGTATGCCAGGGATGGGGTTCACTTATCCAGGGCAGGTGTGGGTTTTCTTGCTAACTCAGTTGAGGGGGTTGTTAGGACTTTAAACTAGGATTAGTTAGAGGTATGGGTTTAGAAATGATTAGTAATGTGTATGGATATATTGACTTATGCTCTGATATTAAGAATCTTAATAGTAACTGTCATGGAGTAACTCTGGGTAATGATAATTTCAGAAATTGTGTAAAAACAAAGATGAATAGGAAAAAATGTGCAGAAGAAAAAACATATGATGGTATTTTATGCTAACAGTCGAAGTGCAAGAAATAAAATTAATGAACTACGTTTGGTAGCATGTGCTGGGAACTTTGATATCATTGCATTAACTGAAACGTGGTATGATTTAAAGAGTCGGGATATGACTGCTGAGTGTAATATTCAGGGATTTAAGTTGTTCAATGTGGATAGATGTAATGGGAAGGGGGGAGGAGTTGCATTGTATGTTCGAGAAAATATTAATTGTTGCATAAAAACAGGTATAAAAATAGATGGAGCAGTAACAGAGTCTGTTTGGGTAGAGTTCGTGGAGGGTCAAGAAAAACTAATTCTAGGTGTAATATACCGACCTCCAGGCTTGGATCACGATAGAGGGAGACTTCTTTGGGACGAAATTGTTAGGGCTTCTGGACACAGTAACATAGTCATAGTAGGGGACTTTAACTTTAGCCAAATTGACTGGAATTCTTTGACAGGTAATCTAGAGTCCAGTGACTTCATGGAAACAGTTCAGGACTGTTTTCTGAAACAGAGTGTAACTGAACCTACCAGGGGTAATAATTTGCTAGACCTAGTCTTGTCAAATAAGGAAACACTCGTGAATAATCTGGAGATCACTGAAGAGCTTGGCGCAAGTGATCACAAATCCATCATTTTTAGCATTAACTGGGAATGCAAGAATAATGATAATACAGTAAAAATCCCTGATTTTCGTTCTGCCGATTATAATGGACTTAGGGAACATCTGTCTAATCTTGATTGGGGTTATCTAGCTAATGATTTTATTGACGATAATCATACTTATGAATATGAAGGGATCTGCTTTTATGATTGTTTTCTTAATAATGTACACAGTGCCCAGAGTATATACATTCCCCAGAGAGAAATTAGGTCTAATAATAACGATCCCAAATGGGTTAACAGGAGGCTAAAGCATCTATTAGGGGAGAAAAGGGGAATTTATATTATTATTATTATAATCAAGGGGGAAGCGCTAAACCCGGAGGATTATACAGCGCCTGGGGGGGATGTGGAAGGCATTCAGGCTTAATTCGGGGAACTGGAGCACAGATCCAATTCCCTAAATCAAGAGCCCCTCACCAACATCAAGGAACCTTCCTTGGGGGGACGCCTCTCCAGAGAGTGGAGATTTAAGGCTTTAAGTCTATCTTCATACGGGAGGTTCCTTACACAGTAAATCATTTTAGCCATTCTTCTCAGTATGTTCACTAATGAGTCTATGTTCATCCTGTAGTAAGGGGATAAAACTGAGCAGCATAATCTAAATGAGGCCTAACTAGTGATGTAAATGAGGCCTAACTAGTGATGTAAATGAGGCCTAACTAGTGATGTAAATGAGGCCTAACTAGTGATGTGTGGCGGAATGCTCTCTCAGGAAAGATACTCAGGTGTTGCACATGTGTCTAACTTGCACATAAATGGCATACAACACCGACAAGATGAAAATTAGACACATGTACAACATCTGAGTATCTTTATTGTAGACGCTTCGCCATCCAGTGGCTTTATCAATACTGGATAGCGAAAAGTCTTCAGTAAAGATACCTACATGTTGCATATGTGTCTAATTTTCACTACATGTGTCTAACTTGAGTGAAAGGGCTGGGAATCGAACCCAAGAGAAACTAGTTCTAAAACTAGCAGGCACTTTCCTTACAATAAATAATTCCCAATTAACCTCCATGGCATTTTGTTAGCCAACTAATTAACAGTTTCACGTTTGTCACTGGTCTACGCTCTCTATTTCTTTCTTTCGTTCTCTCTCTCTCTCTCTCTCTCTCTCTCTCTCTCTCTCTCTCTCTCTCTCTCTCTCTCTCTCTCTCTCTCTCTCTCTCTCTCTCTCTCTCTCTCTCTCTGTCTGTCTCTCTCTCTCTCTCTCTCTCTCTCTCTCGCTCGCTCTCTCTCTCTCTCTCTCTCTCTCTCTCTCTCGTAAACAAGCCAAATTATCAACAAATGTCTAGCATCGCAATATCGAATTACGAATATTTTTCATCGCGAAGTTACGCTACTTTATGGAATAATTTTGTGCTCATAAGCTTTCAGATTTATTTAATTTGTAAACCTATAACGCGGCAGTGTACACTTTTAACGCTTTAAAAATCTTTTAAATACTGAAAAATCGTTAAAATCTCCGATTTTAGTTCAGAATTATTCAGTATCGTCAGCAATAATTACTTTAGTAAAACGGGAATGCATAGAAAATCCCAGATAGCATGACGAACTATAGAATGTATGTAACAGCACCCCCAAATTATAGATGCGTATATAAGCACGGCGAATTATAGATAACGGAGCTCAATTGTGTGCCAAATTATAACTGTTCCCCCCAGCAAGCACTCCAGTCATGCAATAATCACGACAGTGTTTATATCGGAGCTTGTTAGGGAGGGACGTTGTTAGAAGTAGTTAGTCACCTCGCCCTCCACGCTAATGGGACTCAAAGGTGTGAGTGTAATTGGCTCCAGCCATTGTGAGAGGCTAATGAGCCCGCTACCTGTCACATAAAATTGGTGTGAGTATATGTTTGTCTCACATCGACCTGCTGTAAATTGTAGTCGACCTGGGGTATTTACCTTTTCTTCTAGGCGTAAAATTGGTGTGCATGTGTCTCACATCGACCTGTTGTAAATTGTAGTCTTTGGTATTTACCTTTTCTTTTAGGCGTTAAATTGATGTGTGTCTCACATCGACATGCTGTAAATTGTAGTCTTTGGTATTTACCTTTTCTTTTAGGCGTTAAATTGATGTGTCTCACATCGACCTCCTGTAAATTGTAGTCTTTGGTATTTACCTTTTCTTTTAGGCGTTAAATTGATGTGTGTCTCACATCGACCTGCTGTAAATTGTAGTCTTTGGTATTTACCTTTTCTTTTAGGCGTTAAATTGATGTACATGTTTCTCAAATTAACCTGCTGTAAAATATAGGTTTGTTCCATCTAGACTTGGTGTAAAATCGCAGTCGACCTACGGTAGGCAGGTCGACGATTGACGGACGTAGGGTTGAGTCCACACTTCATCAGACGAATGAGTTTATCGCTTCACATATACCTAAATTAATAAAAAGATATTTATAACTGTTTTTATTACACAATCACTGTTATTACTGCAATAACTTTAAGAAGTTTTCCTTCAGAAAGAAAGAGCTGAATATAATTAGGTTAATTGTTAGTAATGTTAAAACTTTATTAGCAGGGTTAAATTAGTTAAGGTTAGTTCAGGTTACGTTAGGTTAAGTTAGGTTAGTTTAGATTAGGTATGTTTAATATCATAGAATTAATGCTATACATTACGGACAGTTGACGATAAGACACATGTGTCTGGAAATCGATACTGATAAGACGTTTCGCGCACCAATGGCTTATTCGGTCAAGGAGGTGGAGGAAGTGGAGAATAAATTATTGATAACGACGTTTCGCCCATACAGGGGAGATTTGAAGTAATATATATATCAAATAGATTATCTGTTACTAGCTCCAGTAATTGCTGTTTCCTAGCACCGTGTGGTATGAGCAATGAGAGTACTGGTGTGGTGTGAGCATTAAGTGTACAGGTATGGTGTGAGCAATGAGTGTCCTGGTGTGTTCTGATTACTGGTGTGGTTTTATTTACTGGAGTGGTGTGAGTAGTAAGTGTACTGGTAAGGAGTAAGCAGTGAGTCTACTGCTGTATTGTGAGTACATGTGCGATGTGTGTACTGGTGTGAGCAGTGAGTGTACCAGCGTGGTGTGTGTAATAATGTGGTGTGAGCAGTGAGTATACTGGCGTGGTGTGAGTACTGGTGTGAGCATTGAGTATACTGGCGTGGTGTGAGTACTAGTGTGGTGTGAGTACTGGTGTGGTGTGAGTACTGGTGTGATGTGAATACTGGTGTGGTGTGAGTACTGGTGTGGTGTAAGTACTGGTGTGAGCAGTATTCATAAAGGTGGGACTGGGAGGGGTGTGAGGGGTATCGTTGTGGCTTTTGATTTGCGGCTAATAGGCTCCTAAGTTGCTATATTTATATGTTCGTGATGATGGTTTGGCAGGCGACCATCCCACTTCCTTCCATCTTTCTTTTCTTCCTTCCTTCCTTCCTTCCTTCCTTCCTTCATTCCTTCCTTCCTTCCTTCCTTCCTTCCTTCCTTCCTTCCTTCCTTCCTTCCTTCCTTCCTTCCTTCCTTCCTTGCCTCACGTTCTACTATAATCACGACAAACTCCACCGTAGTATTTATGGTGTCTGTGTAACATAATACCTACTTTGTGGTCGAGATGATGACTGTTGTTGTTGTTGTGGCTGTTGTTGCTGTAGTCTGTTGTCTGTTGTCTGTTGTGGTTGTGGTTGCTGCTGTAGTCTGCTGTCTCTTGTTGTTGTTATCTATTGTTGTTGTTTGATGTAGCCTCTTGTAGTTGTTTTGTTATTAATTTTATCTTAATATTTTTTTTATTATCATCACTGAGGAAGAGCTAAACCCTCATGAGTCACACTGCGCTTGGGGGGAAAATAGGAGCCAATCAGATTTGACCCAGGAAAGGACAGATTAAGACATGGTGCTTTGCAGATCTGATTACATACATATGGGGAAAAGTTATTTGCTGTTAGATGCTGAAAATGATTTCTGGGGGAAAAAGAAGGTCTTGGTCAGGGGTAGGCGACCTGCGGCCTTCTAGGCCTTCTGAATGAGTTATTTTACTTGAGGGTTGTTATATAATAATTATTTTTTTTTTCAAAATAGCCGACATTTCGTGACTGCGGCCTTATTAAGTTTACAGCTAACTTGAAAGTGTACTGGTGTAGACTTTAAAAGGTGCCTCACCCCTGGTCTAGGTTATATGACGACCCGTTCGCTGTGATTTCGAATGTAAATGGCATTCTGCCGAAAATAGTGAGGAAAGGACTTAGGTTGCAAAAAAAAAAAAAAAAAAAAATTAATTGGGTGAACATTTCACTCTGTGTAGAAGTTTACATATATAACCCGCACTTAGGAGGGTGAAATCCATAACGACGTTTCGGTCGACTTGAACCATTAACAAGTCCTCTGTGTGAGTTGTCGGACCGAATCGTTATCGAAAGTTTGGGTCTCCTAAGCACGGGTTATCCGTGTGTTATTCCACCCTCGGTATTGTGACTTTTCATTCTCTGTGTAGAATTTCATTTAAAGTCATGAATTGATAAAGTTCTTGGCGAAAGAAATGTTGACTCAGTAGAAGTTTGCTCTGGAACGCGTCTCATCTTCAGTTAAGATCATTAATATTATTATGACCTCTCGCTGACGTTCCCATCCACCTCTTAAAAAAAAATCCCATTCTAAGATTTTGGTGTATAGTTTTGCCTTAGAAATTATTGACCAACATACTTTACATGAATATGCCAGTGTATATTTTGGATACTTGCATGAATACACCAGTGTATATTTAGGATATTTACTTGACTGTACTAGTGTATATTTTCGATACTTGCATGAATATACCAGTTTATATTTTTGTATAATTACATGAATATACCAGTGTATATTTTGGATACTTGCATGAATATACCGGTATATAATTTTGGATATTAATGCAGATGGTACCATTTCCTCGATACTAATTTGGCTCTAATATACTATATGTAAAATAGACGTTTAATACGTACTCAAATGACCAAATAAGTGATAGAACAATTATAAGTGTCTCAGTGTTATTGTTTATTATATCTCCCTCTATAATATTCTCGTCTGGTGCGTGATAATAGCCATGCTTTAACCACTATATTAACATTACATTAAAAAGCGCTGGCGCAGCGTAATATTCGTAACGTCATGATGAAGACATTTACCAGAGATTATCATCGCTACTCCGTAATCCTGTGTCTCTCGTTTTCTTTCTTGTCTCCCGAGTTTGTTCCTAATAGCGTCCTCTATCAGAAAAAATCATACCACTTATATTAGTGTAACGTGGGAGCAAGATTAAGGGAGGTTGAGTATATGGATCCAGTAAGTTAGGAATATATGTTTATTGTGGGAGAATAAAATCGGCTGCCGTGATTATTTGGTGTTATGAGGAAGGGGCTGAATTAGGGGGTGGAGGGGTACGGAGGGGGGGGGGTTCTGGATAAGACAGTGGGGTGTTATCACGCCAGGTGTTCTTCAGTGTTCTCTCGCCTTTCTTTGTTCTCTTGTCTTAAAATATGTCGCCTGGCAAATTGTCTTTGCTTTGTTCAGATTTCATATGTTCTAGTTCACATTATCTTTAAGTGTTGTTCTAATTTCAGGTTTCCGGTTCAGATTTTCTCATATATTTCAATATTTTTCACGCTGTTTCGTCCTACTTTCAGACATAGAATAATTCTTTTCTTACTTCGGCTCACTTATTTGGACATTATTTTTAAACTAACTTTTTTTTGCAGCATTAGTCTCTGCATTCTTTTTTCCTCTTGTTTTCTTTGCATTTTCTTGTCTTTGTGTTTTGGTGTTCCACGTATATTTTGGATCCTTTTGAGGCTTCATGTTGTTAAAACGATCATTTCTTATTTCTGAACTCTCTCGCCCCTCTGTGCATTCTCTTGTCTTTCCTGTGTTCAGTCTTATCTGTATTTCTATTTCTTTGTTCTTATTCGGCAAGAAGAGCGTTGCTATTTAAGCCAAAATCATAAATTGTACGTATTCTGCACGACATATATATATATATATATATATATATATATATATATATATATATATATATATATATATATATATATATATATATATATATATATATATATATATATATATATATATATATATATGTATGTGTGTACATATATATATATATGTGTGTATATATATATATATATATATATATATATATATATATATATATATATATATATATATATATATATATATATATATATATATTATTTTTTTTTTATTATCACACTGGCCGATTCCCACCAAGGCAGGGTGGCCCGAAAAAGAAAAAACTTTCACCATCATTCACTCCATCACTGTCTTTCCAGAAGGGTGCTTTACACTACAGTTTTTAAACTGCAACATTAACACCCCTCCTTCAGAGTGCAGGCACTGTACTTCCCATCTCCAGGACTCAAGTCCGGCCTGTCGGTTTCCTGAATCCCTTCATAAATGTTACTTTGCTCACACTCCAACAGCACGTCAAGTATTAAAAACCATTTGTCTCCATTCACTCCTATCAAACACGCTCACGCATGCCTGCTGGAAGTCCAAGCCCTCGCACACAAAACCTTTACCTTTTACCTCCCTCCCAACCTCCCTTCCCTAGGCCGACCTCCCCTACCCCTGCCTTCCTTCCACTACAGACTGATACACTCTTGAAGTCATTCTGTTTCGCTCCATTCTCTCTACATGTCCGAACCACCTCAACAACCCTTCCTCAGCCCTCTGGACAACAGTTTTGGTAATCCACACCTCCTCCTAACTTCCAAACTACGAATTCTCTGCATTATATTCACACCACGCATTGCCCTCAGACATGACATCTCCACTGCCTCCAGCCTTCTCCTCAAGCTGCAACATTCATCACCCACGCTTCACACCCATATAAGAGCGTTGGTAAAACTATACTCTCATACATTCCCCTCTTTGCCTCCAAGGACAAAGTTCTTTGTCTCCACAGACTCCTAAAGTGCACCACTCACTCTTTTTCCCTCATCAATTCTTTATGATTCACCTCATCTTTCATAGACCCATCCGCTGACACGTCCACTCCCAAATATCTGAATACGTTCACCTCCTCCATACTCTCTCCCTCCAATCTGATATTCAATCTTTCATCACCTAATCTTTTTGTTATCCTCATAACCTTACTCTTTCCTGTATTCACCTTTAATTTTCTTCTTTGCACACCCCTACCAAATTCATCCACCAATCTCTGCAGCTTCTCTTCAGAATCTCCCAAGAGCACAGTGTCATCAGCAAAGAGCAGCTGTGACAACTCCCCACTTTGTGTGTGATTCTTTATCTTTTAACTCCACGCCTCTTGCCAAGACCCTCGCATTTACTTCTCTTACAACCCCATCTATAAATATATTAAACAACCACGGAGACATCACACATCCTTGTCTAAGGCCTACTTTTACTGGGAAAAAAATTTCCTCTCCTACTACTAACTTGAGCCTCACTATCCTCGAAAATCTTCACTGCTTTCAGTAACCTACCTCCTACACCATACACCTGCAACATCTGCCACATTGCCCCCTATCCACCCTGTCATACGCCTTTTCCAAATCCATAAATGCCACAAAGACCTCTTTAGCCTTATCTAAATATATATATATATATATATATATATATATATATATATATATATATATATATATATATATATATATATATATATATATATGTGTGTGTGTGTGTGTGTGTGTGTGTGTGTGTGTGTCGTGCAGAATAGGCAGAATTTGCGATCTTGGCCTAAATAGCAACGTTCATCTTGCCATATAGGACAAGCGAAAATTTGTGTATGCAATAATTTCGCCAAAATCATTCTGAACCTAACGAAAAAAATATATTTCACTGTGTTTGTTTAGTATTAAATTTTTGTAAACAAATCTAAAATATATTTAGTTGGGTTAGGCTAAAATAATTTGCTCTTGTTATAATAAGGTTAGGTAAGTTTTCTAAGATACTTTTGGTGGAAAATTAAAAATTTTTACATTAACATTAATGAAAAAAATATATATTTAAACGTATAAGAGAAAATTTTAGAAAGAACTTAATTTAATTGAGTTCTTGCTAATTGACCAGTTTTACATATTCGGCACGACATATATATATATATATATATATATATATATATATATATATATATATATATATATATATATATATATATATATATATATATATATATATATATTAATTCTCTCTCTCTCTCCCTACCTCTCTATCATTCCCTACCAACCTCATTCTTCCCCTCCCTTCCCCTCCCTTTCCCCTCCTAATTCCCTCACTTCCCTTCCTGATAGAATAATAACATCAGCGCGTGACTAAAGGGATATCCAAACCAATTTAAAACTAGTTCACATATACTAAAGATTCTTATATACCAAATTTCCTAGAATTATTCAACAATAACAATATTCTTGGTGCATCGTAATTTTGGTAAGTGGAGTCACCAGAGTTGTTTATTTTATGGAAAATTAAAATGAATGGATAATTTTTTTTCGAGTGACGAATGTGGACATTTTTTCTTATTACAGTTTTTTTCTGCGTTTTTCCTGAAATTGTTGTCATAAAATCGGTGGAGGGTGAGGCAAAGTGGCAGTAAAACTTACATGAAAAATTTATTAATTTACTTTGGGTAGATTAGAGTTATTTCTGGGTTTTGGTGATGGTGTTTTTATGTGTCTTATGCTTGTAGGGTTTGTTTTGCATGTTTCGTTTTGTGTTTGTGTTGCGCGTTTGTGTTGTGTGTACGTGTTGGGGGTTTGTGTTTACTCTGTGTGCGTTTGTGTTGTGTGTACGTGTTGGGGATTTGTGTTTTGTGTGCGTTTGCTATGTTTTTTTAAAATATGTGTTGCAGTGATCTTGTGATTCAATGTGTTTTTAAGTTTTTCTTTTGTGTGTGTGTTTGTGTTTGTGTTTTTATGATGTATGTTGCGTGTGATTGTGTTCTTAGAATGTATATATATATATATATATATATATATATATATATATATATATATATATATATATATATATATATATATATATATATATATATATATATATATATATATATATATAGGGAAACGTCTGATGTGTTAATAAAAAATAAAATAAATATAAATATATTTGTATTTGGGTCGAGTGTGCATGTGTGAGTGTGTTTGTCTTGTGTTTTTCGTGTTGCATGCGTCTACTCACTAACGTATTCTTTTTCCAATTATCGAATCTAAGGCCTTGAGCCCTGTCATTCCGATTCTTTATGCTTTACACATAAATCTACAAAAATCTAACAAATGAGCCCCAAAACACTTCATTCTACAAATCCGGGAACATTTGTGGTTGTAATTGTTCCTTGACTAAGAGGTCTCGTAGACGAAGTGCTTGCTGTTGGGATCAACCACAGAGCAATATTGTATGATTCCAACTTTTCTTTGGAGTGATTGGCCTACTTTCCTCAATCGCGAGGAGAGCAATTTGACGCTATGTCGAGTAGCTGGGAACCTTGGTCAAAAGGATGAAGATTGGAAATGAAGGAGGTGGAGCGAGAAAGAGAGAGAGAGAGAGATAGAGAGAGAGAGAGAGAGAGAGAGAGAGAGAGAGAGAGAGAGAGAGAGAGAGAGAGAGAGAGAGAGAGAGAGAGAGAGAGAGAGAGAGGGAGGGAGGGAGAGAAACAGACTGACAGACAC
>NW_027198731.1:7500-30000 GCF_038502225.1 Cherax quadricarinatus
AAGTAAGACACGAGAGAGAGGGGTGGGTTGATTGCATCTTCTTGGACTGCAAGAAGGCCTTTGACACAGTTCCTCACAAGAGATTAGTGCAGAAGCTAGAGCATCAGGCGCATATAACAGGAAGGGCACTGCAATGGATCAGAGAATACCTGACAGGGAGGCAACAACGAGTCATGGTACGTAATGATGTATCACAGTGGGCACCTGTGACGAGCGGGGTCCCACAGGGGTCGGTCCTAGGACCAGTGCTATTTTTGGTATATGTGAACGACATGATGGAAGGGTTAGACTCAGAAGTGTCCCTGTTTGCAGATGATGTGAAGTTAATGAGGAGAATTAAATCTGATGAGGACCAGGCAGGACTTCAAAGAGACCTGGACAGACTGGACACCTGGTCCAGCAAATGGCTTCTCGAATTTAATCCTGCCAAATGCAAAGTCATGAAGATAGGGGAAGGGCACAGAAGACCACAGACAGAGTATAGGCTAGGTGGCCAAAGACTGCAAACCTCACTCAAGGAGAAAGATCTTGGGGTGAGTATAACACCGAGCATGTCTCCGGAAGCACACATCAATCAGATAACTGCTGCAGCATATGGGCGCCTGGCAAACCTGAGAACAGCATTCCGATACCTTAGTAAGGAATCATTCAAGACACTGTACACCGTGTATGTCAGGCCCATACTGGAGTATGCAGCACCTGTTTGGAACCCGCACTTGATAAAGCACGTCAAGAAACTAGAGAAAGTACAAAGGTTTGCGACAAGGTTAGTTCCAGAGCTAAGGGGAATGTCCTATGAAGAAAGATTAAGGGAAATCGGCCTGACGACACTGGAGGACAGGAGGGTCAGGGGAGACATGATAACGACATATAAAATACTGCGTGGAATAGACAAGGTGGACAAAGACAGGATGTTCCAGGGAGGGGACACAGAAACAAGAGGCCACAATTGGAAGTTGAAGACACAAATGAGTCAGAGAGATAGTAGGAAGTATTTCTTCAGTCATAGAGTTGTAAGGCAGTGGAATAGCCTAGAAAATGACGTAGTGGAGGCAGGAACCATACACAGTTTTAAGACGAGGTTTGATAAAGCTCATGGAGCGGGGAGAGAGAGGGCCCAGTAGCAACCGGTGAAGAGGCGGGGCCAGGAGCTAAGACTCGACCCCTGCAACCACAAATAGGTGAGTACAAATAGGTGAGTACACACACACACACACACACACACACACACACACACACACACACACACACACACACACACACACACACACACACACACACACACACACACACACACACACACACACATACACACACACACACACACACACACACACACATCTAAGATACTATGTTATGTTGTAATGTTCTGTCATGTGTGAATGTCAGTCAGAATGTAATATTAATGATGTATTGTAATTAGACGTTTAAATGTTAGCATGTATTATACCATGAATAGTGTGGCACATAATGTTTGTGCAATAAATAATACTTAATGTTATTTTTTAGCTGATGTTTAAGTTGTAACTGAACATTATTCTGCTCATAGTAATTAAAAGTAGTAAACTTCCATTTATGAATAACTGTTAACTTAATTATTTTTCAGTTGTTAACATTTTCTTAAGAGTTGTAGTGATTCATAATTCAAATAAAATCAAAGAAGTGCTGGAGAAAGTACTAAAAACAAGAATCCAAAAATATTTCCATATAAATAGAACATTTGAAGAATGTCAAGAACTCCAGAAGAAAGTTGAGAATACAACAACATTATAAATAATTAGACAACGTCCAACATCTAGGTTTTTTAATTTATAGACGTATTGTCAAGCAGTGACTTTATCAATACAATATATTATGTAAAGTGAAGACAGCAAATTAAAGATAGCCAGGTTTTTCACTTGTGTCTAATTCATCATTGTGTCGCTATTGTTTACCATTCATATATAACTATTATAATGTTTAACAACAATTATTACAATAATAGTCAGCAACACAAAACATTACTATCGAATAAGTAATTACATGTAGTTAATTATCATAGAAACTGTACGAAATAATAAGATAAAGACGATTAAGTTTAGCCAGTAAACAAAAGTGTAATAATTCTCAGATAACTATTATTGTAAATGTAACACCTGAGTGATTGTCAGTAAGGTGTTACCAGTTATGTAACACCTGAGTGATTGTCAGTAAGGTGTTACCAGTTATGTAACACCTGAGTGATTGTCAGTAAGGTGTTACCAGTTATGTAACACCTGAGTGATTGTCAGTAAGGTGTTACCAGTTATGTAACACCTGAGTGATTGTCAGTAAGGTGTTACCAGTTATGTAACACCTGAGTGATTGTCAGTAAGGTGTTACCAGTTATGTAACACCTGAGTGATTGTCAGTAAGGTGTTACCAGTTATGTAACACCTGAGTGATTGTCAGTAAGGTGTTACCAGTTATGTAACACCTCAGTGATTGTCAGTAAGGTGTTACCAGTTATGTAACACCTGAGTGATTGTCAGTAAGGTGTTACCAGTTATGTAACACCTGAGTGATTGTCAGTAAGGTGTTACCAGTTATGTAACACCTCAGTGATTGTCAGTAAGGTGTTACCAGTTATGTAACACCTCAGTGATTGTCAGTAAGGTGTTACCAGTTATGTAACACCTCAGTGATTGTCAGTAAGGTGTTACCAGTTATGTAACACCTGAGTGATTGTCAGTAAGGTGTTACCAGTTATGTAACACCTGAGTGATTGTCAGTAAGGTGTTACCAGTTATGTAACACCTGAGTGACTGTCAGTAAAGTGTTACCAGTTATGTAACACCTGAGTGACTGTCAGTAAGGTGTTACCAGTTATGTAACACCTGAGTGATTTTCAGTAAGGTGTTACCAGTTATGTAACACCTGAGTGATTGTCAGTAAGGTGTTACCAGTTATGTAACACCTGAGTGATTTTCAGTAAGGTGTTACCAGTTATGTAACACCTCAGTGATTTTCAGTAAGGTGTTACCAGTTATGTAACACCTCAGTGATTTTCAGTAAGGTGTTACCAGTTATGTAACACCTCAGTGATTTTCAGTAAGGTGTTACCAGTTATGTAACACCTGAGTGACTGTCAGTAAGGTGTTACCAGTTATGTAACACCTCAGTGATTTTCAGTAAGGTGTTACCAGTTATGTAACACCTCAGTGACTGTCAGTAAGGTGTTACCAGTTATGTAACACCTGAGTGACTGTCAGTAAGGTGTTACCAGTTATGTAACACCTCAGTGACTGTCAGTAAGGTGTTACCAGTTATGTAACACCTCAGTGACTGTCAGTAAGGTGTTACCAGTTATGTAACACCTCAGTGACTGTCAGTAAGGTGTTACCAGTTATGTAACACCTCAGTGACTGTCAGTAAGGTGTTACCAGTTATGTAACACCTCAGTGACTGTCAGTAAGGTGTTACCAGTTATGTAACACCTCAGTGACTGTCAGTAAGGTGTTACCAGTTATGTAACACCTCAGTGACTGTCAGTAAGGTGTTACCAGTTATGTAACACCTCAGTGACTGTCAGTAAGGTGTTACCAGTTATGTAACACCTCAGTGACTGTCAGTAAGGTGTTACCAGTTATGTAACACCTCAGTGACTGTCAGTAAGGTGTTACCAGTTATGTAACACCTCAGTGACTGTCAGTAAGGTGTTACCAGTTATGTAACACCTCAGTGACTGTCAGTAAGGTGTTACCAGTTATGTAACACCTCAGTGACTGTCAGTAAGGTGTTACCAGTTATGTAACACCTCAGTGACTGTCAGTAAGGTGTTACCAGTTATGTAACACCTCAGTGACTGTCAGTAAGGTGTTACCAGTTATGTAACACCTCAGTGACTGTCAGTAAGGTGTTACCAGTTATGTAACACCTCAGTGATTGTCAGTAAGGTGTTACCAGTTATGTAACACCTCAGTGACTGTCAGTAAGGTGTTACCAGTTATGTAACACCTCAGTGACTGTCAGTAAGGTGTTACCAGTTATGTAACACCTCAGTGACTGTCAGTAAGGTGTTACCAGTTATGTAACACCTCAGTGACTGTCAGTAAGGTGTTACCAGTTATGTAACACCTGAGTGATTGTCAGTAAGGTGTTACCAGTTATGTAACACCTCAGTGACTGTCAGTAAGGTGTTACCAGTTATGTAACACCTCAGTGACTGTCAGTAAGGTGTTACCAGTTATGTAACACCTCAGTGACTGTCAGTAAGGTGTTACCAGTTATGTAACACCTCAGTGACTGTCAGTAAGGTGTTACCAGTTATGTAACACCTCAGTGACTGTCAGTAAGGTGTTACCAGTTATGTAACACCTCAGTGACTGTCAGTAAGGTGTTACCAGTTATGTAACACCTCAGTGACTGTCAGTAAGGTGTTACCAGTTATGTAACACCTCAGTGACTGTCAGTAAGGTGTTACCAGTTATGTAACACCTCAGTGACTGTCAGTAAGGTGTTACCAGTTATGTAACACCTCAGTGACTGTCAGTAAGGTGTTACCAGTTATGTAACACCTCAGTGACTGTCAGTAAGGTGTTACCAGTTATGTAACACCTCAGTGACTGTCAGTAAGGTGTTACCAGTTATGTAACACCTCAGTGACTGTCAGTAAGGTGTTACCAGTTATGTAACACCTCAGTGACTGTCAGTAAGGTGTTACCAGTTATGTAACACCTCAGTGACTGTCAGTAAGGTGTTACCAGTTATGTAACACCTCAGTGACTGTCAGTAAGGTCAGTGACTGTCAGTAAGGTGTTATGTTACCAGTTATGTTACAGTAAGGTGTTACCAGTTGTGTAACACCTCAGTGACTGTCAGTAAGGTGTTACCAGTTATGTAACACCTCAGTGACTGTCAGTAAGGTGTTACCAGTTATGTAACACCTCAGTGACTGTCAGTAAGGTGTTACCAGTTATGTAACACCTCAGTGACTGTCAGTAAGGTGTTACCAGTTATGTAACACCTCAGTGACTGTCAGTAAGGTGTTACCAGTTATGTAACACCTCAGTGACTGTCAGTAAGGTGTTACCAGTTATGTAACACCTCAGTGACTGTCAGTAAGGTGTTACCAGTTATGTAACACCTCAGTGACTGTCAGTAAGGTGTTACCAGTTATGTAACACCTCAGTGACTGTCAGTAAGGTGTTACCAGTTATGTAACACCTCAGTGACTGTCAGTAAGGTGTTACCAGTTATGTAACACCTCAGTGACTGTCAGTAAGGTGTTACCAGTTATGTAACACCTCAGTGACTGTCAGTAAGGTGTTACCAGTTATGTAACACCTCAGTGACTGTCAGTAAGGTGTTACCAGTTATGTAACACCTCAGTGACTGTCAGTAAGGTGTTACCAGTTATGTAACACCTCAGTGACTGTCAGTAAGGTGTTACCAGTTATGTAACACCTCAGTGACTGTCAGTAAGGTGTTACCAGTTATGTAACACCTCAGTGACTGTCAGTAAGGTGTTACCAGTTATGTAACACCTCAGTGACTGTCAGTAAGGTGTTACCAGTTATGTAACACCTCAGTGACTGTCAGTAAGGTGTTACCAGTTATGTAACACCTCAGTGACTGTCAGTAAGGTGTTACCAGTTATGTAACACCTCAGTGACTGTCAGTAAGGTGTTACCAGTTATGTAACACCTCAGTGACTGTCAGTAAGGTGTTACCAGTTATGTAACACCTCAGTGACTGTCAGTAAGGTGTTACCAGTTATGTAACACCTCAGTGACTGTCAGTAAGGTGTTACCAGTTATGTAACACCTCAGTGACTGTCAGTAAGGTGTTACCAGTTATGTAACACCTCAGTGACTGTCAGTAAGGTGTTACCAGTTATGTAACACCTCAGTGACTGTCAGTAAGGTGTTACCAGTTATGTAACACCTCAGTGACTGTCAGTAAGGTGTTACCAGTTATGTAACACCTCAGTGACTGTCAGTAAGGTGTTACCAGTTATGTAACACCTCAGTGACTGTCAGTAAGGTGTTACCAGTTATGTAACACCTCAGTGACTGTCAGTAAGGTGTTACCAGTTATGTAACACCTCAGTGACTGTCAGTAAGGTGTTACCAGTTATGTAACACCTCAGTGACTGTCAGTAAGGTGTTACCAGTTATGTAACACCTCAGTGACTGTCAGTAAGGTGTTACCAGTTATGTAACACCTCAGTGACTGTCAGTAAGGTGTTACCAGTTATGTAACACCTCAGTGACTGTCAGTAAGGTGTTACCAGTTATGTAACACCTCAGTGACTGTCAGTAAGGTGTTACCAGTTATGTAACACCTCAGTGACTGTCAGTAAGGTGTTACCAGTTATGTAACACCTCAGTGACTGTCAGTAAGGTGTTACCAGTTATGTAACACCTCAGTGACTGTCAGTAAGGTGTTACCAGTTATGTAACACCTCAGTGACTGTCAGTAAGGTGTTACCAGTTATGTAACACCTCAGTGACTGTCAGTAAGGTGTTACCAGTTATGTAACACCTCAGTGACTGTCAGTAAGGTGTTACCAGTTATGTAACACCTCAGTGACTGTCAGTAAGGTGTTACCAGTTATGTAACACCTCAGTGACTGTCAGTAAGGTGTTACCAGTTATGTAACACCTCAGTGACTGTCAGTAAGGTGTTACCAGTTATGTAACACCTCAGTGACTGTCAGTAAGGTGTTACCAGTTATGTAACACCTCAGTGACTGTCAGTAAGGTGTTACCAGTTATGTAACACCTCAGTGACTGTCAGTAAGGTGTTACCAGTTATGTAACACCTCAGTGACTGTCAGTAAGGTGTTACCAGTTATGTAACACCTCAGTGACTGTCAGTAAGGTGTTACCAGTTATGTAACACCTCAGTGACTGTCAGTAAGGTGTTACCAGTTATGTAACACCTCAGTGACTGTCAGTAAGGTGTTACCAGTTATGTAACACTTCAGTGACTGTCAGTAAGGTGTTACCAGTTATGTAACACCTCAGTGACTGTCAGTAACGTGTTACCAGTTATGTAACACTTCAGTGACTGTCAGTAAGGTGTTACCAGTTATGTAACACCTCAGTGACTGTCAGTAAGGTGTTACCAGTTATGTAACACCACAGTGACTGTCAGTAAGGTGTTACCAGTTATGTAACACCTCAGTGACTGTCAGTAAGGTGTTACCAGTTATGTAACACCTCAGTGACTGTCAGTAAGGTGTTACCAGTTATGTAACACCTCAGTGACTGTCAGTAAGGTGTTACCAGTTATGTAACACCTCAGTGACTGTCAGTAAGGTGTTACCAGTTATGTAACACCTCAGTGACTGTCAGTAAGGTGTTACTGTCAGTTATGTAACACCTCAGTGACTGTCAGTAAGGTGTTACCAGTTATGTAACACCTCAGTGACTGTCAGTAAGGTGTTACCAGTTATGTAACACCTCAGTGACTGTCAGTAAGGTGTTACCAGTTATGTAACACCTCAGTGACTGTCAGTAAGGTGTTACCAGTTATGTAACACCTCAGTGACTGTCAGTAAGGTGTTACCAGTTATGTAACACCTCAGTGACTGTCAGTAAGGTGTTACCAGTTATGTAACACCACAGTGACTGTCAGTAAGGTGTTACCAGTTATGTAACACCTCAGTGACTGTCAGTAAGGTGTTACCAGTTATGTAACACCTCAGTGACTGTCAGTAAGGTGTTACCAGTTATGTAACACCTCAGTGACTGTCAGTAAGGTGTTACCAGTTATGTAACACCTCAGTGACTGTCAGTAAGGTGTTACCAGTTATGTAACACCTCAGTGACTGTCAGTAAGGTGTTACCAGTTATGTAACACCTCAGTGACTGTCAGTAAGGTGTTACCAGTTATGTAACACCTCAGTGACTGTCAGTAAGGTGTTACCAGTTATGTAACACCTCAGTGACTGTCAGTAAGGTGTTACCAGTTATGTAACACGTCAGTGACTGTCAGTAAGGTGTTACCAGTTATGTAACACGTCAGTGACTGTCAGTAAGGTGTTACCAGTTATGTAACACGTCAGTGACTGTCAGTAAGGTGTTACCAGTTATGTAACACCTCAGTGACTGTCAGTAAGGTGTTACCAGTTATGTAACACCTCAGTGACTGTCAGTAAGGTGTTACCAGTTATGTAACACCTCAGTGACTGTCAGTAAGGTGTTACCAGTTATGTAACACCTCAATGACTGTCAGTAAGGTGTTACCAGTTATGTAACACCTCAGTGACTGTCAGTAAGGTGTTACCAGTTATGTAACACCTCAGTGACTGTCAGTAAGGTGTTACCAGTTATGTAACACCTCAGTGACTGTCAGTAAGGTGTTACCAGTTATGTAACACCTCAGTGACTGTCAGTAAGGTGTTACCAGTTATGTAACACCTCAGTGACTGTCAGTAAGGTGTTACCAGTTATGTAACACCTCAGTGACTGTCAGTAAGGTGTTACCAGTTATGTAACACCTCAGTGACTGTCAGTAAGGTGTTACCAGTTATGTAACACCTCAGTGACTGTCAGTAAGGTGTTACCAGTTATGTAACACCTCAGTGACTGTCAGTAAGGTGTTACCAGTTATGTAACACCTCAGTGACTGTCAGTAAGGTGTTACCAGTTATGTAACACCTCAGTGACTGTCAGTAAGGTGTTAACAGTTATGTTGACTGTCAGTAAGGTGTTACCAGTTATGTAACACCTGTCAGTGACTGTCAGTAAGGTGTTACCAGTTATGTAACACCTCAGTGACTGTCAGTAAGGTGTTACCAGTTATGTAACACCTCAGTGACTGTCAGTAAGGTGTTACCAGTTATGTAACACCTCAGTGACTGTCAGTAAGGTGTTACCAGTTATGTAACACCACAGTGACTGTCAGTAAGGTGTTACCAGTTATGTAACACCTCAGTGACTGTCAGTAAGGTGTTACCAGTTATGTAACACTTCAGTGACTGTCAGTAAGGTGTTACCAGTTATGTAACTGTCAGTGACTGTAAGGCGTTACCAGTTATGTAACACCTCAGTGACTGTCAGTAAGGTGTTACCAGTTATGTAACACGTCAGTGACTGTCAGTAAGGTGTTACCAGTTATGTAACACCTCAGTGACTGTCAGTAAGGTGTTACCAGTTATGTAACACCTCAGTGACTGTCAGTAAGGTGTTACCAGTTATGTAACACCTCAGTGACTGTCAGTAAGGTGTTACCAGTTATGTAACACCACAGTGACTGTCAGTAAGGTGTTACCAGTTATGTAACACCTCAGTGACTGTCAGTAAGGTGTTACCAGTTATGTAACACCTCAGTGACTGTCAGTAAGGTGTTACCAGTTATGTAACACCTCAGTGACTGTCAGTAAGGTGTTACCAGTTATGTAACACCTCAGTGACTGTCAGTAAGGTGTTACCAGTTATGTAACACCTCAGTGACTGTCAGTAAGGTGTTACCAGTTATGTAACACCTCAGTGACTGTCAGTAAGGTGTTACCAGTTATGTAACACCTCAGTGACTGTCAGTAAGGTGTTACCAGTTATGTAACACCTCAGTGACTGTCAGTAAGGTGTTACCAGTTATGTAACACCTCAGTGACTGTCAGTAAGGTGTTACCAGTTATGTAACACCTCAGTGACTGTCAGTAAGGTGTTACCAGTTATGTAACACCTCAGTGACTGTCAGTAAGGTGTTACCAGTTATGTAACACCTCAGTGACTGTCAGTAAGGTGTTACCAGTTATGTAACACCTCAGTGACTGTCAGTAAGGTGTTACCAGTTATGTAACACCTCAGTGACTGTCAGTAAGGTGTTACCAGTTATGTAACACCTCAGTGACTGTCAGTAAGGTGTTACCAGTTATGTAACACCTCAGTGACTGTCAGTAAGGTGTTACCAGTTATGTAACACCTCAGTGACTGTCAGTAAGGTGTTACCAGTTATGTAACACCTCAGTGACTGTCAGTAAGGTGTTACCAGTTATGTAACACCTCAGTGACTGTCAGTAAGGTGTTACCAGTTATGTAACACCTCAGTGACTGTCAGTAAGGTGTTACCAGTTATGTAACACCTCAGTGACTCTCAGTAAGGTGTTACCAGTTATGTAACACCTCAGTGACTGTCAGTAAGGTGTTACCAGCTATGTAACACCTCATTGACTGTCAGTAAGGTGTTACCAGTTATGTAACACCTCAGTGACTGTCAGTAAGGTGTTACCAGTTATGTAACACCTCAGTGACTGTCAGTAAGGTGTTACCAGTTATGTAACACCTCAGTGACTGTCAGTAAGGTGTTACCAGTTATGTAACACCTCAGTGACTGTCAGTAAGGTGTTACCAGTTATGTAACACCTCAGTGACTGTCAGTAAGGTGTTACCAGTTATGTAACACCTCAGTGACTGTCAGTAAGGTGTTACCAGTTATGTAACACCTCAGTGACTGTCAGTAAGGTGTTACCAGTTATGTAACACCTCAGTGACTGTCAGTAAGGTGTTACCAGTTATGTAACACCTCAGTGACTGTCAGTAAGGTGTTACCAGTTATGTAACACCTCAGTGACTGTCAGTAAGGTGTTACCAGTTATGTAACACCTCAGTGACTGTCAGTAAGGTGTTACCAGTTATGTAACACCTCAGTGACTGTCAGTAAGGTGTTACCAGTTATGTAACACTTAGTGACTGTCAGTAAGGTGTTGCCAGTTATGTAACACCTCAGTGACTGTCAGTAAGGTGTTACCAGTTATGTAACACCTCAGTGACTGTCAGTAAGGTGTTACCAGTTATGTAACACCTCAGTGACTGTCAGTAAGGTGTTACCAGTTATGTAACACCTCAGTGACTGTCAGTAAGGTGTTACCAGTTATGTAACACCTCAGTGACTGTCAGTAAGGTGTTACCAGTTATGTAACACCTCAGTGACTGTCAGTAAGGTGTTACCAGTTATGTAACACCTCAGTGACTGTCAGTAAGGTGTTACCAGTTATGTAACACCTCAGTGACTGTCAGTAAGGTGTTACCAGTTATGTAACACCTCAGTGACTGTCAGTAAGGTGTTACCAGTTATGTAACACCTCAGTGACTGTCAGTAAGGTGTTACCAGTTATGTAACACCTCAGTGACTGTCAGTAAGGTGTTACCAGTTATGTAACACCACAGTGACTGTCAGTAAGGTGTTACCAGTTATGTAACACCTCAGTGACTGTCAGTAAGGTGTTACCAGTTATGTAACACCTCAGTGACTGTCAGTAAGGTGTTACCAGTTATGTAACACCTCAGTGACTGTCAGTAAGGTGTTACCAGTTATGTAACACCTCAGTGACTGTCAGTAAGGTGTTACCAGTTATGTAACACCTCAGTGACTGTCAGTAAGGTGTTACCAGTTATGTAACACCTCAGTGACTGTCAGTAAGGTGTTACCAGTTATGTAACACCTCAGTGACTGTCAGTAAGGTGTTACCAGTTATGTAACACCTTATTGTCAGTAAGGTGTTACCAGTTATGTAACACCTCAGTGACTGTCAGTAAGGTGTTACCAGTTATGTAACACCTCATTGACTGTCAGTAAGGTGTTACCAGTTATGTAACACCTCAGTGACTGTCAGTAAGGTGTTACCAGTTATGTAACACCTCAGTGACTGTCAGTAAGGTGTTACCAGTTATGTAACACCTCAGTGACTGTCAGTAAGGTGTTACCAGTTATGTAACACCTCAGTGACTGTCAGTAAGGTGTTACCAGTTATGTAACACCTCAGTGACTGTCAGTAAGGTGTTACCAGTTATGTAACACCTCAGTGACTGTCAGTAAGGTGTTACCAGTTATGTAACACCTCAGTGACTGTCAGTAAGGTGTTACCAGTTATGTAACACCTCAGTGACTGTCAGTAAGGTGTTACCAGTTATGTAACACCTCAGTGACTGTCAGTAAGGTGTTACCAGTTATGTAACACCTCAGTGACTGTCAGTAAGGTGTTACCAGTTATGTAACACCTCAGTGACTGTCAGTAAGGTGTTACCAGTTATGTAACACCTCAGTGACTGTCAGTAAGGTGTTACCAGTTATGTAACACCTCAGTGACTGTCAGTAAGGTGTTACCAGTTATGTAACACCTCAGTGACTGTCAGTAAGGTGTTACCAGTTATGTAACACCTCAGTGACTGTCAGTAAGGTGTTACCAGTTATGTAACACCTCAGTGACTGTCAGTAAGGTGTTACCAGTTATGTAACACCTCAGTGACTGTCAGTAAGGTGTTACCAGTTATGTAACACCTCAGTGACTGTCAGTAAGGTGTTACCAGTTATGTAACACCTCAGTGACTGTCAGTAAGGTGTTACCAGTTATGTAACACCTCAGTGACTGTCAGTAAGGTGTTACCAGTTATGTAACACCTCAGTGACTGTCAGTAAGGTGTTACCAGTTATGTAACACCTCAGTGACTGTCAGTAAGGTGTTACCAGTTATGTAACACCTCAGTGACTGTCAGTAAGGTGTTACCAGTTATGTAACACCTCAGTGACTGTCAGTAAGGTGTTACCAGTTATGTAACACCTCAGTGACTGTCAGTAAGGTGTTACCAGTTATGTAACACCTCAGTGACTGTCAGTAAGGTGTTACCAGTTATGTAACACCTCAGTGACTGTCAGTAAGGTGTTACCAGTTATGTAACACCTCAGTGACTGTCAGTAAGGTGTTACCAGTTATGTAACACCTCAGTGACTGTCAGTAAGGTGTTACCAGTTATGTAACACCTCAGTGACTGTCAGTAAGGTGTTACCAGTTATGTAACACCTCAGTGACTGTCAGTAAGGTGTTACCAGTTATGTAACACCTCAGTGACTGTCAGTAAGGTGTTACCAGTTATGTAACACCTCAGTAACTGTCAGTAAGGTGTTACCAGTTATGTAACACCTCAGTGACTGTCAGTAAGGTGTTACCAGTTATGTAACACCTCAGTGACTGTCAGTAAGGTGTTACCAGTTATGTAACACCTCAGTGACTGTCAGTAAGGTGTTACCAGTTATGTAACACCTCAGTGACTGTCAGTAAGGTGTTACCAGTTATGTAACACCTCAGTGACTGTCAGTAAGGTGTTACCAGTTATGTAACACCTCAGTGACTGTCAGTAAGGTGTTACCAGTTATGTAACACCTCAGTGACTGTCAGTAAGGTGTTACCAGTTATGTAACACCTCAGTGACTGTCAGTAAGGTGTTACCAGTTATGTAACACCTCAGTGACTGTCAGTAAGGTGTTACCAGTTATGTAACAACAGTGACTGTCAGTAAGGTGTTACCAGTTATGTAACACCTCAGTGACTGTCAGTAAGGTGTTACCAGTTATGTAACACCACAGTGACTGTCAGTAAGGTGTTACCAGTTATGTAACACCTCAGTAACTGTCAGTAAGGTGTTACCAGTTATGTAACACCTCAGTGACTGTCAGTAAGGTGTTACCAGTTATGTAACACCTCAGTGACTGTCAGTAAGGTGTTACCAGTTATGTAACACCTCAGTAACTGTCAGTAAGGTGTTACCAGTTATGTAACACCTCAGTAACTGTCAGTAAGGTGTTACCAGTTATGTAACACCTCAGTGACTGTCAGTAAGGTGTTACCAGTTATGTAACACCTCAGTGACTGTCAGTAAGGTGTTACCAGTTATGTAACACCTCAGTGACTGTCAGTAAGGTGTTACCAGTTATGTAACACCTCAGTGACTGTCAGTAAGGTGTTACCAGTTATGTAACACCACAGTAACTGTCAGTAAGGTGTTACCAGTTATGTAACACCTCAGTAACTGTCAGTAAGGTGTTACCAGTTATGTAACACCTCAGTGACTGTCAGTAAGGTGTTACCAGTTATGTAACACCTCAGTGACTGTCAGTAAGGTGTTACCAGTTATGTAACACCTCAGTGACTGTCAGTAAGGTGTTACCAGTTATGTAACACCTCAGTGACTGTCAGTAAGGTGTTACCAGTTATGTAACACCTCAGTGACTGTCAGTAAGGTGTTACCAGTTATGTAACACCTCAGTGACTGTCAGTAAGGTGTTACCAGTTATGTAACACCTCAGTGACTGTCAGTGTAACACCTCAGTGACTGTCAGTAAGGTGTTACCAGTTATGTAACACCTCAGTGACTGTCAGTAAGGTGTTACCAGTTATGTAACACCTCAGTGACTGTCAGTAAGGTGTTACCAGTTATGTAACACCTCAGTGACTGTCAGTAAGGTGTTACCAGTTATGTAACACCTCAGTGACTGTCAGTAAGGTGTTACCAGTTATGTAACACCTCAGTGACTGTCAGTAAGGTGTTACCAGTTATGTAACACCTCAGTGACTGTCAGTAAGGTGTTACCAGTTATGTAACACCTCAGTAACTGTCAGTAAGGTGTTACCAGTTATGTAACACCTCAGTGACTGTCAGTAAGGTGTTACCAGTTATGTAACACCTCAGTGACTGTCAGTAAGGTGTTACCAGTTATGTAACACCTCAGTGACTGTCAGTAAGGTGTTACCAGTTATGTAACACCTCAGTGACTGTCAGTAAGGTGTTACCAGTTATGTAACACCTCAGTGACTGTCAGTAAGGTGTTACCAGTTATGTAACACCTCAGTGACTGTCAGTAAGGTGTTACCAGTTATGTAACACCTCAGTGACTGTCAGTAAGGTGTTACCAGTTATGTAACACCTCAGTGACTGTCAGTAAGGTGTTACCAGTTATGTAACACCTCAGTGACTGTCAGTAAGGTGTTACCAGTTATGTAACACCTCAGTGACTGTCAGTAAGGTGTTACCAGTTATGTAACACCTCAGTGACTGTCAGTAAGGTGTTACCAGTTATGTAACACCTCAGTGACTGTCAGTAAGGTGTTACCAGTTATGTAACACCTCAGTGACTGTCAGTAAGGTGTTACCAGTTATGTAACACCTCAGTGACTGTCAGTAAGGTGTTACCAGTTATGTAACACCTCAGTGACTGTCAGTAAGGTGTTACCAGTTATGTAACACCTCAGTGACTGTCAGTAAGGTGTTACCAGTTATGTAACACCTCAGTGACTGTCAGTAAGGTGTTACCAGTTATGTAACACCTCAGTGACTGTCAGTAAGGTGTTACCAGTTATGTAACACCACAGTGACTGTCAGTAAGGTGTTACCAGTTATGTAACACCTCAGTGACTGTCAGTAAGGTGTTACCAGTTATGTAACACGTCAGTGACTGTCAGTAAGATGTTACCAGTTATGTAACACGTCAGTGACTGTCAGTAAGGTGTTACCAGTTATGTAACATGTCAGTGACTGTCAGTAACGTGTTAACAGTTATGTAACACGTCAGTAACTGTCAGTAAGGTGTTACCAGTGATGTAACACCACAGTGACTGTCAGTAAGGTGTTACCAGTTATGTAACACGTCAGTGACTGTCAGTAACGTGTTACCAGTTATGTAACACGTCAGTGACTGTCAGTAAGGTGTTACCAGTTATGTAACACGTCAGTGACTGTCAGTAAGGTGTGTTACTTCAGTTACAACACCATTAAAGTGAACGTCAAGGTAAAGACAGTTATGAATAACTTAAAGACTGTCAGTAAGGTGTTACTAGTTATTTAACACCACAGTGACTGTCAGTAAGGTGAAACACTAGTTATGTAACACCACAGTGACTGTCAGAAAATAGTTATGTAACACCACAGTGATCATTAGTATAAAAGTAAAGCAAATGATATGACTGTCATTGCATGGCATGACGAAGAGGAATAACTTCAGTAACGCTAATAGGTACCAGTTAGTGGCAATAACTCAACTGACTAGTCAGCATGGTGTTACTAGTTATAACACCATGACTGCCGTAAGGTGAGCTACCAGTTATGAACACCTCAGTAATCAGTAAGGTGTTACTCAGTTGCGTAACACCACAGTGACTGTCAGTAACACAGTTATGTAACACCCCACAGTGACTGGCCGTACAGGTTACCGGTTGCGTAACACGTCAGTGACCGTCAGCAGTGTTACCAGTTGCGTAACACCGCACAGTGATCGTCACGTGCGCCGTTGGCGTAACACCACAGTGACTGCCTTCAGTATGGTGTTACCAGATACAAGACCATCAGATCGCGCCGCAAGGTGTTACCGCAGTTATGTAACACGTCAAAGACTCCTGCAAGATGTTACCAGTTATGTAACACGTCAGTGACTGTCAGTGGTGTTACCAGTTGCGTAACACCACAGTGACTGTCAGTAAGGTGTTACCGTTACAACACGTTAGTGACTGTCAGTAACGTTAACAGTTATGTAACACGTCAGTAATCAACGCAAGGCGTTACTGAGTTATGGTAACACCGTGATCACAGGCGTTACCTAGTTATGCACACGCTCAGTGACCGTCAGTAAGGTGTTACTAGTTATGTAAATTACCACAGTGACTGCTGGGGCAAGTGTGTCAACAAAGCTGGCGGTAACACCAGTAACTGTCAGTAAGGTGTTACCAGTTGGTGCATCACGTCAAAGACTGTTAGCAAGATGTTACGTGTTATGTAACACCTCAGCACCGTCAGCAAGGTGTTACCAGTTATGTAACACCACAGTAACTGCCGTAAGGCGTTACCAGTTACGTAACACCTCAGTGACTGTCAGTAAGGTAAAAAACATTAGTTATGTGTGTAACACCTCAGTGACCGCTGCATAGGAATACAGTTATGTAACACCTCGTAGTCGAGCAGGTGTTGCTTGTTGCGTAATTACAGATCGTCAGTATAAATATATCAGTTATAACACCACAGTAATTGTCAGTAAGTGTGTTACCAGTTATGTAACACGTCAGTAAGTGATCATTGCAGATACGCAGCCATGCAACACCAGCATCGCTAAGGTAACATTAGTTATAACACCAGACCGTCGTATAATACCAGTTATAAAGACACAGTGACTGGCTATATATGTTATTAATATAACACCATAGTGACAGTCAGTAAGGTGTTGATAGTTACGTAACACCTCATAGACTGCCAAGGTGTTACTTAGTTATTTAATGTCTTCATGCGACTGTGTCAGCAACAGCGCGTAACATCAGATCATTTAGTATGTTACTAGTTATGTAAATACCAACAGTGATCGTTTGTAAGGTAACATTAGTTATGGAACATCATATAACGCCGTAATGTGTTACCAGTATGTAATCGCCCAGCAACTGCCAGTAAGGAAGACAGTTATAAACACCAGCACTGTCAGTAAGTGCATAGTAGTTATGTAGCACCACAGTAATGGTCGTGTGGCAGATAACAAGCAAAATTATCACAGTGACTGTCAGGGTAAATACAGATATAATTAATCACAGTGACCATTGCAGCATTGAAGTATGTACCACAGTAAACTGCCAGTAAGGTGTTACCAGTTATGTAACACCTCATAACTGCCAGTAAGGTGTTACTAGCACCACAGTGACTGTCAGTATAAAAGTTACTAGTTATGTAGCACCATGCAGGACGGCCGTAAATGACAAAGCAACACCACAGTGACTAAGTCGCAAGGTTACTAGTTACAAACACTGGCAGTGACTGGCCAGTAGTGTGTTAGCCAAAGCACACCGTGAATCACATTATGGTACACAGTTATGTAACACCAGCAACGCTGTATGTTATCAGTTATGTAACACCGTTAGCACGTCAGTAAGGTGTTACTTGAGTTGGTGTAGCACCAGTGACTAAGTTGTATATATACTGAGCATGTAACACAGACTGTCAGTATGTGTTACGAAGGTAACACCACAGTGACTGTCAGTAAGGTGTTAACAGCGATATGTAACAACTTACAGCAGATCTGCAAGGTGTTACTAGCGTAACACCACAGTAACTACTGCGTGTAACGACTAGCTACGTAATAACTCACACCTGTCGTAAGAAAAGATGAAGCAGGTAACATCAGAATCGTCGCGGTGGTGTTATCAGTTATGGTAATGTCGCACGTATAACATAGTTATGTATCACCATATGACTGTCAGTATGTTAGATAGCATGAATAATTGGTAATCATTGTATAGTGGTTAAATAGTTATGTAATAATCTAAAGATTGTCAGTAAGGTGTTACTAGCAGCAGGGAATACCACAGCACTGTCATATATGTTACCAGTTATGTAACACCACAGTGATTCGTCAGTAAGGTGTTACTAGTTATGGTAACACCACAGTGAACCTGTCAGTAAGGTGTTACCAGTTACGTACCACGTCGCGACTGTCAGCAGAGGTCAGCATGGACTCAGCGATCGTTTGCAGGTGTTACCAGTTATGTAACACCTCAGTGATCATTGCAAGGTGTTACTAGTTGCTGTAACACCACAGCACGGTTGCAGTTACTGTTATAACAATTGTTATGACTAGCAGCAAGGTGTTACCAGTTGCGTAACACCACAGTAACTGTCAGTACGTTACCAGTTGCGTAAACACGTCAGTGACTGTCGTAAGATGTTTCAAAGTTGGTACACCAGTGACTGTCAAAAGGTGTTGAATGAAGTTAGCAACACCGCAGCAACTGCTGCAAGGTGTTATTTCAGTTATGTAACACCCTTGCGACTGTCAGCGTGTTAATAGCAACACCTCAGTGACTGCCAGTAAGTGTGTTACCAGTTGCGTAACACCAGTGACTGCTGGTGTTACTAGTTATAACACCATTGAGTGATCAGTTATGGGCGCATTAGTTATAACACCACAGGCAATCGTCAGTAAGGTGTTACCAGTTATGTAAATAATGTCAGTGACTGTCAGTAAGATGTTAAACAGTTATGGTAACACCAGCATCGTCAGCAAGGTGCGTTACTTCAGTTATGTAACACCAGTGACCGCCAGTATGGTTACGCAAAGTAATACCCAGTGACTGGCCAGTAAGGTTTACTAGTTTTGTAACACAGTGACTGTCATAAGGTGTTGCACAGCTGTAACACCAAAGCAACTGGTTAAAGGCACAGTTATGTAACACGTCAGTGACCTGCAGATGTTACCAGTTGCGGTAACGTCTCAGTGACTCGCCGCACAGCAACAGTTATGTAACACCCGAGTGACTGTCAGTAAGGTGCTACCAGTTATGTAACACGTCGCATCGCCGCACGTGCTACCAGTTATGCAACACAACAGATCATCGTCAGCAAGTTACCAGTTGCGTAACACGTCAGTGATAGTCAGTAAGGTGTTACCAGTTACGTAACAAATTGGAGTGACTGTCAGCACGCATTACCATTAACAGAATTTCAGATTGCTGCAGTTACTAGCAGAATATCGTACGACTGTCGTAGGCGCACAGTTATGTGAACACAGTGATCACGCCATGTTACCAGCATGTATCGTGATTATCGCGGCGCGCCATGTCGCGCAATAACAGCATTGTCAGTAAGGCGTTACCAATTATGTAACACGTCAGTGACTGTCAGTAAGGGTATATGCTACGTAACACCGTGATCGCCGTGGCAGGAAGACTGTTATAACGACCACGCAGTGATCGTCAGGGTGTTACCAGTTATGTAACACCTCAGTGACTGGGTCAGTAAGGTGTTAATGTGCCGCGTAACACGTCATGATCGCCGTGTGATGTTACCAGCCATGTAACACGCCGCGACTCGGCCAAGGTGGTACCAGCGTAATACGTTTAGTGATCAATGCAACGTGTTAACAGTTATGTAACACGCTCAGTAACTGTCGTGTTACCAGTGATGTAATACCGCATGATCGTCATGTGTTAACAGTTACAACACGTCAGTGATCAGCAGTGTTACCAGTTATAACACGTCATTGACTGCCGTGGCAAACACGTAGCTGCGTGGCAACCATAGGCAATCGTCAGGTATACAGCGTAATAACGCCAGTGACTGTCAGTAAGGTGTTACCAGTTGCGTAAACACGTCAACTGTTTAGGTGTTACCAGTTATGTAACACGTCAGTGATAGCTGTGGTGTGGGGTTACCAGTTATGTAATACGTCAGTAAATGTCAAAGTGCTACTAGCGGTAAACTCAGTGTGACTGCTGCAAAGTACCAGTTGCGTAATACGTCAGTGACTGGCTGGCAAGGTGTTAGGTCATATAATATTGAGATCGGTCAAAGGTCTCGCCAGTTATGTAACACGTCAGGGAATGTCGCATACAGTTATGTAACACCTCAGTGACTGTCGTGCAGGCACGCAGCAACACGCCGTGACTTCACAGTAAGTGTAACATTATTATAACACCAGTGACTGTCAGTGGTGTTACTAGTTACGTAACACCACGCAGTGACTGTCAGAAGGCATGTTTTGAAGCGGTAATACCAGCACTGTCAGTGGCAAAGCATTAGTTATTTAACACTCATGGATCATTGGCAGAACACAGTTGCGTACACCATGCACTCGTCGGCGTGTTAAAAGCATGAACGCACGACAGTGACTCTCAGTAAGTGGTGTTACAGCGTGTAAATATCCCCGCCAGTAACTGCCGTATGGTGTTAGCCAGTTATGTAATGCACACAGTGACCGTCAGTAGCAAAGATTTATTATAACCACAGTGACTGTCAGTAAGGTGTTACTTCAGTTGCGTAACACCAGTAATCCGCCAGCAGGTAGCCAGCTTCAGTTACGTAAATACCGCCAGTGATCGGTCAGTAAGGTGTTACCATGTTATGTAACACACAGTGACTGTCAGGTGCGTGTTACCGGTTATGTAACACGTCAGTGACTGTCAGTAAGGTGTTACCAGTTGCGTAACACCACAGTGACCGTCAGTAAGGTGTTACCAGTTATGTAACACCACAGTGAATGTCAGTAAGGTGTTACGCAGCTATGTAACACCTCAGTGACTGTCAGTAAGGTCACCAGTTGCGTAACACGTCAAAGTGACTCTGTGCAAGATGTTACCAGTTATGTAACACGTCAGTGACTGTCAGTAAGGTGTTACCAGTTATGTAACACCACAGTGACTGTCAGTAAGGTGTTACCAGTTATGTAACATGTCAGTGACTGTCAGTAACGTGTTAACAGTTATGTAACACGTCAGTAACTGTCAGTAAGGTGTTACCAGTTATGTAACACCACTGTGACTGTCAGTAAGGTGTTACCAGTTATGTAACACGTCAGTGACCGTCAGTAACGTGTTACCAGTTATGTAACACGTCAGTGACTGTCAGTAAGGTGTTACTAGTTATGTAACACCACAGTGACTGTCAGTAAGGTGTTACCAGTTATGTAACACCACAGTAACTGTCAGTAAGGTGTTACCAGTTATGTAACACGTCAGTGACTGTTAGTAAGATGTTACCAGTTATGTAACACCTCAGTTACTGTCAGTAAGGTGTTATCAGTTATGTAACACTACAGTAACTGTCAGTAAGGTGTTACCAGTTATGTAACACCTCAGTGACTGTCAGTAAGGTGTTACCAGTTATGTAACACCTCAGTGACTGTCAGTAAGGTGTTACCAGTTATGTAACACCTCAGTGACTGTCAGTAAGGTGTTACTAGTTATGTAACACCACAGTGACTGTCAGTAAGGTGTTACCAGTTATGTAACACCACAGTAACTGTCAGTAAGGTGTTACCAGTTATGTAACACGTCAGTGACTGTCAGTAAGATGTTACCAGTTATGTAACACCTCAGTGACTGTCAGTAAGGTGTTACCAGTTATGTAACACCTCAGTGACTGTCAGTAAGGTGTTACCAGTTATGTAACACCACAGTGACTGTCAGTAAGGTGTTACCAGTTATGTAACACCACAGTGACTGTCAGTAAGGTGTTACAAGTTATGACAGTTTCCTCTTCAAAACAATTAACTAAACATGATGAATGTGAGTGCAAGATTCCTGGTGGATATTACCAGACTGATAATATTAGTAGTAGTAGTAATGATAATAGTAGTAGTAATATTATTATTAGTAGTAATGATAGTAGTAGTAATATTATTAGTAGTAGTAATGATAATAGTAGTAGTAATGATAATAATAGTAATAGAAATGATAATAATAGTAGTAATGATAGTATTAGTAGTAATGATAATAGTAGTAGTAGTAATGATAGTAACAGTAATGATAATAGTAGTAGCAATAATGATAATAGTAGTAGTAATAATGATAATAGTAGTAGTAGTAATGATAATAGTAGTAGTAGTAATGATAGTAGTAACAGTAATGATAATAGTAGTAGCAGTAATGATAATAGTAGTAGTAGTAGTAATGATAATAGTAGTAGTAGCAATGATGATAGTAGTAGTAATGATAATAGTAGTAGCAGTAGTAGTAATGATAGTAGCAGTAGTAGTAGTAGTACTGATAGTAGCAGTAGTTGTAGTAATGATAGTAGAAGTAGTAATGATAGTAGTAGTAGTAAAGATAGTAGTAGTAGTAATGATAGTAGTAGTAGTAATGATAGTAGTAGCAGTAGTAGTAATGATAATAGTAGTAGTAGTAATGATAGTAGTAGTAGTAATGATAGTAGTAGTAGTAATGATAATAGTAGTAGCAGTAATGATAATAGTAGTAGTAGTAATGATAATAGTACTAGTAGTAATGATAGT
>NW_027198731.1:35000-40335 GCF_038502225.1 Cherax quadricarinatus
TACTCATTCCTGGCTCTGCGACTGATCTCCCTATTTTCGTGTGTTCTCTGCCTTCTGTACTTTTTCCATTCTCTATTGCACTTTGTTTTTGCCTCCTTACACCGTCGGGTAAACCAGGGGCTCGTTCTGGTCTTCCCGTTGTTACTGTTGCCCTTGGGAATAAACCTTTCCACTGCCTCCTTGCATTTTGTTGTTACATATTCCATCATTTCATTTACTGGCTTTCCTGCCAGTTCTCTGTCCCACTGGACCTCCCGCAGGAAGTTCTTCAACCCTATGTAGTCCCCTCTTTTATAGTCAGGCTTTTCCCATCCTACTCCTGTTATTCTCTCCACTTGCAGCTCTACTATGTATTCAAAGCACAGAACCACGTGGTCGCTAGCTCCTAGGGGACTCTCATACTTGATGTCCTCAATGTCTGAGCTGCCCAGGGTGTGTGTGTGTGTGTGTGTGTGTGTGTGTGTGTGTGTGTGTGTGTGTGTGTGTGTGTGTGTGTGTGTGTGTGTGTGTGTTGTTTGTGTGTGTGTGTGTTGTTTGTGTGTGTGTGTGTGTATGTGTGTGTGTGTGTGTATGTGTATGTGTGTGTGTGTGTGTGTGTGTGTGTGTGTGTGTGTGTGTGTGTGTGTGTACTCACCTAATTGTGGGTCTTGCCTTCTAGGGTTTTCGGACACTATTATATCTATTTGTGAAGCTGTGTCATGACTGTGCCTCAACCAGCCTGAGACTAAAAAAAAAAAAAAATTGCTTCTTGACGTCCACACTGCTTTTTTATGCCTTCATGAAAAATAATAATAATAATAATAATAATAATAATAATAATAATAATAATAATAGGTAGTAGTAGTAGTAGTTCCCTCGGGTAGTCTCTCTTTCCCACTCTATCTCTTGCCTTCTCTCTGGTTACCTTCTTCTGGATCATGCTTCCAGGACTCCATCTGTGGGCTTCCTGATATCACACTCCCCTCTTCAAGTTTTTTTTTTTTGTGCCTTTCCTAGTTCCGTGCCTCCAGATGCCCACCTGTGTCCCCTCAGATGAACTTCCTACCTCACTTTTCCCAGGTTCTGTTTTTCCCAGGTCAATGGTTAGCTACTTCCAAAACTGTGAGGATGTTAAGTCTACTGCCGGGTCCAGGTGGCTGGAATTACAGGGACACCGAGTGTTAAAAACTAAGATGAATAAGATGATCATGAGAATTAAAAGGGAAGGAAGAATAACATGGAAAAGGTGACATTGGGAAGAGAAGTAAAGATGCGAGAGACAGGGAGGAAATGGGAATTCAAGGAAAATGAAAAAAAAAAACTGAAAAATATAGTCAGAAGGAAGAGGAAGCGAGGTAGGATATAGGAGAAGGAAAGGGGGATGAGAGGTATATGTCTGGCAAGAGCGAGAAAGGGTAGGGAGAGAAAGAAAGAGAAAGAGAGAGAGAGAGAGAGAGAGAGAGAGAGAGAGAGAGAGAGAGAGAGAGAGAGAGAGAGAGAGAGAGAGAGAGAGAGAGAGAGAGAGAGAGAGAGAGAGAGAGTGAGAGTGAGAGGAACGGAATTAGCAAGACATCCTATTGGGGCAAGTGTTCCACAAGGTAGCGTGCTGGGACCATTGTTATGGAATGTCTACTTCAACGACCTTCTTCACCTCATCCCAGAATCACATGCATATGCAGATGACTGTACACTGACATTCACTTATCCAAGAGAAGAAATGCCAGCTGCTCTAAGCTACATCAATCACCAGCTAAGAGCTATATCAGCTTGGGGAAATAAATGGCAAGTAACATTTGCACCTGAGAAAACGCAAATGATGATCGTCTCTAGGCACCATGATGGTAATGCTGGTGCAGTAGTAAGGATGAATGGGAGGGTGTTGGCACCTGGAGAAGAGTTGATATCCTTGGGGTGAAATTTGACTCCAAACTAACCATGAAGAACCATGTTGTAAATCTTGCAAACAAGGCAGCCAGGAAGCTTACAGCACTTCGCCGTATCTCGCATCTGCTTGACAGTAGGGGTTGCAAGATTCTGTACGAGGCACAAGTACGCTCACACCTTGAGTATGCTCCACTTTCTTGGTTTGCCTACCCCCCCCCCCCCCCTCTCATCTGCGACTGCTTGACAGAGTAGAGAACAGAGCAAGACGTTTCATCTCTCGCCTTGACCCATCCTGGATAGATCTGTCATTTCAGCAGAGCCTTCAACACAGGAGGGATGTGGGTGGCCTTACTGTTATGCACAAGGCCAATATTGTTAAAGTACCACACTTGGATCCACTTCGAGGACAGCGCGAAACAAGATTTTATGCCACAAGACGGGCAGAAAGCAGCAACTTCACTCTGGCTGTACCCTTCTCCAGAACATCAGTTGTTAGGTAAGACACATATGCAACAGTTAGGTATCTTTATTATGAAACGTTTCGCCTACACAGTAGGCTTCTTCAGTCAAGTACAGAAAAGTTGATAGAAGCAGAAGATACTTGAAGACGATGTAATCAGTCCATCACCCTTAAAGTTTTGAGGTGGTCAGTCCCTCAGTCTGGAGAAGAGCATTGTTCCATAGTATGAAACAATATGGAGATGAAGTGACAGGATGGAGCTTTTTATAGCGCCAAGAGGTGAGACGTAGGCCACTAGGAGAGGTAAGAACTCAGATGTTGAGAGGTCAGGTCCCTCTCAAATCCAGCCGCTCTCACTAGTGGAAGTTGTCGAAGTTGATTGCAGGTCTGTACCAAGATACCCTTGTGTTGCAGTGTCTGACAGATTGAACATTAAAATGGTATAAAATACCGACAGGTTGTTAGGTAAGACACATATGCAACAGTTAGGTATCTTTATTATGAAACGTTTCGCCTACACAGTAGGCTTCTTCAGTCAAGTACAGAAAAGTACTTGACATTTTAATGTTCAATCTGTCAGACACTGCAACACAAGGGTATCTTGGTACAGACCTGCAATCAACTTCGACAACTTCCACTAGTGAGAGCGGCTGGATTTGAGAGGGACCTGACCTCTCAACATCTGAGTTCTTACCTCTCCTAGTGGCCTACGTCTCACCTCTTGGCGCTATAAAAAGCTCCATCCTGTCACTTCTTCTCCATATTGTTTCATACTATGGAACAATGCTCTTCTCCAGACTGAGGGACTGACCACCTCAAAACTTTAAGGGTGATGGACTGATTACATCGTCTTCAAGTATCTTCTGCTTCTATCAACTTTTCTGTACTTGACTGAAGAAGCCTACTGTGTAGGCGAAACGTTTCATAATAAAGATACCTAACTGTTGCATATGTGTCTTACCTAACAACATACAAGTATTGATCGATTACTGGCATGGGCTCAACGTCCCATTTAGAGATAACATTTAGTAACGAAAATCATGAGCCAGTCGGTAAGAATCGTCTGTTTTTTTAACCAGGACAACTGCTGAACAGAAAGCTGATTTAGAAGGTTCTATGATATTAACTTTAAGAGTTTGTCAACTTCGTTATCAAATGTTTTCCGTAAGCGAATGGAAACAGGATAGATTTTCCGTCCTACTGGTTCATGAGCTGACAATCTTGTGTACAACGGTAGTGGTAAGTCCTGGGATCGAAATAAATGGTATAAAATACCGACACAATGGAAATATAAACACATTTGCAGTATAATGTGATCCTTTATTAACAATGTTTCGCCCACACAGTGGGCTTTATCAAGTCACAAACAGATCTACTCTCGTACCTTCCACCCTACCTGGGTGGAAGGTACGAGAGTATTTATAGTCAGGTTGAGAATGCTGGGTCAGGTGGAGAATGCTGCATCTGATGATCTACCTTCCACCCAGGTAGATCGGGTTGTGATCTGAAAAAGCCCACTGTGTGGGCGAAACGTCGTCAATAAAGGATCACATTATACTGCATATGTGTTTATATTTCCAAGTCCTGGGATCCCTGTGAATACGTCTGATAAAGTATTTACTCTGGCACTTACTTGAGACTCTTGTTTACTAGATAGTTCACTGTTGATGTTGATGTTGGAGGATGATCCGTTAAGATATGAAGCAGCTGCACCGATTCTGTGTGAGACTCGTCATCTATAATACAAACTTTATATTCACAAGCATCATTACTGTTAACTAAGCTGTAAGACAGCGTCTTCATCAAAGGAGTTTAAAAGAAGGTTAACTTCTCTCCGGTGGTACAGTTTCAAAATATTGACATGATACATTCTTTCCTTACCCTTGACATCCAAGAGATGATCTACCTTATTACAGACCTTTACTTCTTCATCCGGTCCGCACCAGGAAATATGATTGCTGAGTGTAATATTTAAGTTGCTCCATGAAAGGAAGGGGCGAGTTGCAGCGCATTTTGTGGGTCCTTATCTCTCCTGAAGTGCTCCTTGTGGGTCCTTATCTCTCCTGTAGTGCTCCTTTTTCTTTTCACTTCTACTACTACTGCTATCACTGCTACGACTACCACTCCTTTACTATTATTTCTGTCTATTCTGCTACTATTACTACTACTACTACCTCTCTTCACTCCCTTTTCTGTCTCTTGTGGCACAAATTACTCGCACTTCTTCCACCACCATCATTACCACTTCCACTACTTCTCTTCCCACCTCTCTTTCTCCCGTCACTGTCCTCCTCATCTATATATACTGGCTCACTCACTCTCTTCATAAGTTTTTCTCTCTGCTATGTGCAGGTTATTTGTGTATGAGCTGAAGATGTTATATGCACAGCGTCTGCAGTCTATAATGAAGTGATGAGAATAGTCAAGTTTAGAAAATATTGTTCGATGAAAGAGAATTCCTCCTCGAGGAATTCACTATTACAGATTTTAAGGTCTTGAAGGAAGAAGGTTATGATAACGTTACGTGTAGTTCTGGTGTTGTGGTGAGAGTAGAAATGAAGATCCTGCTGGTTGGTCGGTTTTCGCTAGACTTTAAAACGTAAGTTCTGCAACATAGCTGAACCTCTTGCCAGGAACTTCTCCAGCGTTGTCCTAAACAGCAACAAACCTACTGGCCCATGCTGGGTAGGTCTTTCTCAACTCCAACCTTTTCTGAGCAATCAACTTCAACATTCTCCACCTGACTCTTCACATCATTATGTTGCCTATATATACTCACGTACCTGCTTAGGTAGATCTGTGTGTGACTTGTGGGAGAAACGTTGTCTATAAAGAATCGCGTTATAAGAACATAAGAAGGAACACTGCAGCAGGCCTTCTGGCCCATGCGAGGCAGGTCCAAGTCTCCTACCGGCTTAAGCCAATGCCCCAACCTAGTCAGGTCAGGTCACACTCACTTAACGAAGGAACACGGCAACTGACCTAGTAGCACAAGCTAATCAGGTCCAACTC
>NW_027198732.1:0-40331 GCF_038502225.1 Cherax quadricarinatus
GTACTCTGTCTGCGGTAATCTTTGCCCTTCCCCGATCTTCAAGACTTCGCACTTGTTGTGGTTAAACTCTAGGAGCCAGTAGCTAAACCAAGCTTGCAAACTGTCCAGATCCCTTTGTAGACCTATCTGATCTTCACCTGACTGAATTCACCTCATTAGCTTCACATCATCTGCAAACAAGGACGCTTCTGAGTCTATCCCTTCCATCATGTCATTCACTTATACCAGAAACAGCACTGGTCCTAGGACTGAGCCCTGTGGGACCCCGCTCGTCACAGGCGCCACTCTGACACCTCGTCATGTACCATGACTCGTTAAGTCCCTGTCAGGTATTCTCTGATCCACTGCAGTGCCCTTCCTGTTATAATTGCCTGATCCTTTAGCTTTTGCACTATTCTCTTGTGGGGAACTGTGTCAAAAGTCTTATTACATTCCAAGAATATACAGTCTACCACTCCCCCCTCTTATGTGTCATAATATGTCAGAACGTCACAGAACGTCATAGAATGTCACAGAATGTTCTAGAATGTCACAGAGTGTCTCAGAATGTCACAGAATGTCTGAGAATGTCATTTGTCCAGTAAGTAAATGGAAGTTTTAATATCGGCACTCTAAAAATTATTTGTATGCAAATGAGGTCAGATATTATGCAGTTCTAGGTTATGTAGACTAGTGCATGGATGTTAGGGTTGTAGACCAATATTTACAGTAGATACTACAGCTGTAGATCAATAATTACTGTAGATACTACAGTTGTAGATTAATACTTACTGTAGATAATACAGTTGTAGATCAATACTTACTGTAGATATTACTGCTGTAGATCAATACTTACTGTAGATATTACTGCTGTAGATCAATACTTACTGTAGATATTACAGTTGTAGATCAATACTTACTGTAGATATTACTGCTGTAGATCAATACTTACTGTAGATATTACAGTTGTAGATCAATACTTACTGTAGATACTACAGTTGTAGATCAATACTTACTGTAGATATTACTGCTGTAGATCAATACTTACTGTAGATATTACAGTTGTAGATCAATACTTACTGTAGATATTACAGTTGTAGGTCAATACTTACTGTAGATATTACAGTTGTAGATCAATACTTACTGTAGATATTACTGCTGTAGATCAATACTTACTGTAGATATTACAGTTGTAGATCAATACTTACTGTAGATACTACAGTTGTAGATCAATACTTACTGTAGATATTACTGCTGTAGATCAATACTTACTGTAGATATTACAGTTGTAGATCAATACTTACTGTAGATATTACAGTTGTAGATCAATACTTACTGTAGATATTACTGCTGTAGATCAATACTTACTGTAGATATTACAGTTGTAGATCAATACTTACTGTAGATACTACAGTTGTAGATCAATACTTACTGTAGATACTACAGTTGTAGGTCAATACTTACTGTAGATATTACTGCTGTAGATCAATACTTACTGTAGATATTACAGTTGTAGATCAATACTTACTGTAGATACTACAGTTGTAGGTCAATACTTACTGTAGATATTACTGCTGTAGATCAATACTTACTGTAGATACTACAGTTGTAGGTCAATACTTACTGTAGATATTACAGTTGTAGATCAATACTTACTGTAGATATTACTGCTGTAGATCAATACTTACTGTAGATATTACAGTTGTAGATCAATACTTACTGTAGATATTACAGTTGTAGATCAATACTTACTGTAGATATTACTGCTGTAGATCAATACTTACTGTAGATATTACTGCTGTAGATCAATACTTACTGTAGATATTACTGCTGTAGATCAATACTTACTGTAGATATTACAGTTGTAGATCAATACTTACTGTAGATATTACTGCTGTAGATCAATACTTACTGTAGATATTACTGCTGTAGATCAATACTTACTGTAGATATTAGAGTTGTAGATCAATACTTACTGTAGATATTACTGCTGTAGATCAATACTTACTGTAGATATTACTCCTGTAGATCAATACTTACTGTAGATATTACTGCTGTAGATCAATACTTACTGTAGATACTACAGTTGTAGATCAATACTTACTGTAGATATTACTGCTGTAGATCAATACTTACTGTAGATATTACTGCTGTAGATCAATACTTACTGTAGATATTACTGCTGTTGATCAATACTTACTGTAGATATTACTGCTGTAGATCAATACTTACTGTAGATATTACTGCTGTTGATCAATACTTACTGTAGATATTACTGCTGTAGATCAATACTTACTGTAGATATTACTGCTGTAGATCAATACTTACTGTAGATATTACAGTTGTAGATCAATACTTACTGTAGATATTACTGCTGTAGATCAATTCTTACTGTAGATATTACTGCTGTAGATCAATACTTACTGTAGATATTACAGTTGTAGATCAATACTTACTGTAGATATTACTGCTGTAGATCAATACTTACTGTGGATATTACTGCTGTAGATCAATACTTACTGTAGATATTACAGTTGTAGATCAATACTTACTGTAGATATTACTGCTGTAGATCAATACTTACTGTAGATATTACTGCTGTAGATCAATACTTACTGGAGATATTACTGCTGTAGATCAATACTTACTGTAGATATTACAGCTGTAGATCAATACTTACTGTAGATATTACTGCTGTAGATCAATTCTTACTGTAGATATTACAGTTGTAGATCAATACTTACTGTAGATATTACTGCTGTAGATCAATACTTACTGTAGATATTACTGCTGTAGATCAATACTTACTGTAGATATTACTGCTGTAGATCAATACTTACTGTAGATATTACTGCTGTAGATCAATACTTACTGTAGATATTACAGTTGTAGATCAGTACTTACTGTAGATATTACTGCTGTAGATCAATACTTACTGTAGATATTACTGCTGTAGATCAATACTTACTGTAGATATTACTGCTGTAGATCAATAATTACTGTAGATATTACTGCTGTAGATCAATACTTATTGTAGATATTACTGCTGTAGATCAATACTTACTGTAGATATTACAGTTGTAGATCAATACTTACTGCAGATATTACTGCTGTAGATCAATACTTACTGTAGATATTACTGCTGTAGATCAATACTTACTGTAGATATTACTGCTGTAGATCAATACTTACTGTAGATATTACTGCTGTAGATCAATACTTACTGTAGATATTACTGCTGTAGATCAATACTTACTGTAGATATTACTGCTGTAGATCAATACTTACTGTAGATATTACAGTTGTAGATCAATACTTACTGTAGATATTACTGCTGTAGATCAATACTTACTGTAGATATTACTGCTGTAGATCAATACTTACTGTAGATATTACAGTTGTAGATCAATACTTACTGTAGATATTACTGCTGTAGATCAATACTTACTGTAGATATTACTGCTGTAGATCAATACTTACTGTAGATATTACTGCTGTAGATCAATACTTACTGTAGATAATACTGCTGTAGATCAATACTTACTGTAGATATTACTGCTGTAGATCAATACTTACTGTAGATATTACTGCTGTAGATCAATAGTTACTGTAGATATTACTGCTGTAGATCAATACTTACTGTAGATATTACTGCTGTAGACCAATACTTACTGTAGATATTACTGCTGTAGATCAATACTTACTGTAGATATTACTGCTGTAGACCAATACTTACTGTAGATATTACTGCTGTAGATCAATAGTTACTGTAGATATTACTGCTGTAGATCAATACTTACTGTAGATATTACTGCTGTAGACCAATACTTACTGTAGATATTACTGCTGTAGATCAATACTTACTGTAGATATTACTGTTGTAGATCAATACTTACTGTAGATATTACAGTTGTAGATCAATACTTACTGTAGATATTACTGCTGTAGATCAATACTTACTGTAGATATTACTGTTGTAGATCAATACTTACTGTAGATATTACAGTTGTAGATCAATACTTACTGTAGATATTACTGCTGTAGATCAATACTTACTGTAGATATTACTGCTGTAGATCAATACTTACTGTAGATATTACTGCTGTAGATCAATAGTTACTGTAGATATTACTGCTGTAGATCAATAGTTACTGTAGATATTACGGCTGTAGATCAATACTTACTGTAGATATTACTGCTGTAGATCAATAGCTACTGTAGATATTACTGCTGTAGATCAATACTTACTGTAGATATTACTGCTGTAGATCAATAGTTACTGTAGATATTACTGCTGTAGATCAATACTTACTGTAGATATTACTGCTGTAGATCAATAGTTACTGTAGAAATTACTGCTGTAGATCAATACTTACTGTAGATATTACTGCTGTAGATCAATAGTTACTGTAGATATTACTGCTGTAGATCAATACTTACTGTAGATATTACTGTTGTAGATCAATACTTACTGTAGATATTACTGCTGTAGATCAATACTTACTGTAGATATTACTGTTGTAGATCAATACTTACTGTAGATATTACTGTTGTAGATCAATACTTACTGTAGATATTACTGCTGTAGATCAATACTTACTGTAGATATTACTGCTGTAGATCAATACTTACTGTAGATATTACTGCTGTAGATCAATACTTACTGTAGATATTACTGCTGTAGATCAATACTTACTGTAGATATTACTGTTGTAGATCAATACTTACTGTAGATATTACTGCTGTAGATCAATACTTACTGTAGATATTACTGCTGTAGATCAATACTTACTGTAGATATTACTGCTGTAGATCAATACTTACTGTAGATATTACTGCTGTAGATCAATACTTACTGTAGATATTACAGTTGTAGATCAGTACTTACTGTAGATATTACTGCTGTAGATCAATACTTACTGTAGATATTACTGCTGTAGATCAATACTTACTGTAGATATTACTGCTGTAGATCAATACTTACTGTAGATATTACTGTTGTAGATCAATACTTACTGTAGATATTACAGTTGTAGATCAATACTTACTGTAGATATTACTGCTGTAGATCAATACTTACTGTAGATATTACTGTTGTAGATCAATACTTACTGTAGATATTACAGTTGTAGATCAATACTTACTGTAGATATTACTGCTGTAGATCAATACTTACTGTATATATTACTGCTGTAGATCAATACTTACTGTAGATATTACTGCTGTAGATCAATAGTTACTGTAGATATTACTGCTGTAGATCAATAGTTACTGTAGATATTACGGCTGTAGATCAATACTTACTGTAGATATTACTGCTGTAGATCAATAGCTACTGTAGATATTACTGCTGTAGATCAATACTTACTGTAGATATTACTGCTGTAGATCAATAGTTACTGTAGATATTACTGCTGTAGATCAATACTTACTGTAGATATTACTGCTGTAGATCAATAGTTACTGTAGATATTACTGCTGTAGATCAATACTTACTGTAGATATTACTGTTGTAGATCAATACTTACTGTAGATATTACTGCTGTAGATCAATACTTACTGTAGATATTACTGCTGTAGATCAATACTTACTGTAGATATTACTGCTGTAGATCAATACTTACTGTAGATATTACTGCTGTAGATCAATACTTACTGTAGATATTACTGCTGTAGATCAATACTTACTGTAGATATTACAGTTGTAGATCAGTACTTACTGTAGATATTACTGCTGTAGATCAATACTTACTGTAGATATTACTGCTGTAGATCAATACTTACTGTAGATATTACTGCTGTAGATCAATACTTACTGTAGATATTACTGCTGTAGATCAATACTTATTGTAGATATTACTGCTGTAGATCAATACTTACTGTAGATATTACAGTTGTAGATCAATACTTACTGTAGATATTACTGCTGTAGATCAATACTTACTGTAGATATTACTGCTGTAGATCAATACTTACTGTAGATATTACTGCTGTAGATCAATACTTACTGTAGATATTACTGCTGTAGATCAATACTTACTGTAGATATTACTGCTGTAGATCAATACTTACTGTAGATATTACTGCTGTAGATCAATACTTACTGTAGATATTACAGTTGTAGATCAATACTTACTGTAGATATTACTGCTGTAGATCAATACTTACTGTAGATATTACTGCTGTAGATCAATACTTACTGTAGATATTACAGTTGTAGATCAATACTTACTGTAGATATTACTGCTGTAGATCAATACTTACTGTAGATATTACTGCTGTAGATCAATACTTACTGTAGATATTACTGCTGTAGATCAATACTTACTGTAGATATTACTGCTGTAGATCAATACTTACTGTAGATATTACTGCTGTAGATCAATACTTACTGTAGATATTACTGCTATAGATCAATACTTACTGTAGATATTACTGCTGTAGATCAATACTTACTGTAGATATTACTGCTGTAGACCAATACTTACTGTAGATATTACTGCTGTAGATCAATACTTACTGTAGATATTACTGCTGTAGACCAATACTTACTGTAGATATTACTGCTGTAGATCAATAGTTACTGTAGATATTACTGCTGTAGATCAATACTTACTGTAGATATTACTGCTGTAGACCAATACTTACTGTAGATATTACTGCTGTAGATCAATACTTACTGTAGATATTACTGTTGTAGATCAATACTTACTGTAGATATTACAGTTGTAGATCAATACTTACTGTAGATATTACTGCTGTAGATCAATACTTACTGTAGATATTACTGTTGTAGATCAATACTTACTGTAGATATTACAGTTGTAGATCAATACTTACTGTAGATATTACTGCTGTAGATCAATACTTACTGTAGATATTACTGCTGTAGATCAATACTTACTGTAGATATTACTGCTGTAGATCAATAGTTACTGTAGATATTACTGCTGTAGATCAATAGTTACTGTAGATATTACGGCTGTAGATCAATACTTACTGTAGATATTACTGCTGTAGATCAATAGTTACTGTAGATATTACTGCTGTAGATCAATACTTACTGTAGATATTACTGCTGTAGATCAATAGTTACTGTAGATATTACTGCTGTAGATCAATACTTACTGTAGATATTACTGCTGTAGATCAATAGTTACTGTAGATATTACTGCTGTAGATCAATACTTACTGTAGATATTACTGCTGTAGATCAATAGTTACTGTAGATATTACTGCTGTAGATCAATACTTACTGTAGATATTACTGTTGTAGATCAATACTTACTGTAGATATTACTGCTGTAGATCAATACTTACTGTAGATATTACTGTTGTAGATCAATACTTACTGTAGATATTACTGTTGTAGATCAATACTTACTGTAGATATTACTGCTGTAGATCAATACTTACTGTAGATATTACTGCTGTAGATCAATACTTACTGTAGATATTACTGCTGTAGATCAATACTTACTGTAGATATTACTGCTGTAGATCAATACTTACTGTAGATATTACTGTTGTAGATCAATACTTACTGTAGATATTACTGCTGTAGATCAATACTTACTGTAGATATTACTGCTGTAGATCAATACTTACTGTAGATATTACTGCTGTAGATCAATACTTACTGTAGATATTACTGTTGTAGATCAATACTTACTGTAGATATTACTGCTGTAGATCAATACTTACTGTAGATATTACTGCTGTAGATCAATACTTACTGTAGATATTACTGCTGTAGATCAATACTTACTGTAGATATTACTGCTGTAGATCAATACTTACTGTAGATATTACTGTTGTAGATCAATACTTACTGTAGATATTACTGCTGTAGATCAATACTTACTGTAGATATTACTGCTGTAGATCAATACTTACTGTAGATATTACTGCTGTAGATCAATACTTACTGTAGATATTACTGCTGTAGATCAATACTTACTGTAGATATTACTGCTGTAGATCAATACTTACTGTAGATATTACTGCTGTAGACCAATACTTACTGTAGATATTACTGCTGTAGGTCAATAGTTACTGTAGATATTACTGCTGTAGATCAATACTTACTGTAGATATTACTGCTGTAGACCAATACTTACTGTAGATATTACTGCTGTAGATCAATACTTACTGTAGATATTACTGTTGTAGATCAATACTTACTGTAGATATTACTGTTGTAGATCAATACTTACTGTAGATATTACTGCTGTAGATCAATACTTACTGTAGATATTACTGCTGTAGATCAATACTTACTGTAGATATTACTGCTGTAGATCAATACTTACTGTAGATATTACTGCTGTAAATCAATACTTACTGTAGATATTACTGTTGTAGATCAATACTTACTGTAGATATTACTGCTGTAGATCAATACTTACTGTAGATATTACTGCTGTAGATCAATACTTACTGTAGATATTACAGTTGTAGATCAATACTTACTGTAGATATTACTGTTGTAGATCAATACTTACTGTAGATATTACTGCTGTAGATCAATACTTACTGTAGATATTACTGCTGTAGATCAATACTTACTGTAGATATTACTGCTGTAGATCAATACTTACTGTAGATATTACTGCTGTAGATCAATACTTACTGTGGATATTACTGTTGTAGATCAATACTTACTGTAGATATTACTGCTGTAGATCAATACTTACTGTAGATATTACTGCTGTAGATCAATACTTACTGTAGATATTACTGCTGTAGATCAATACTTACTGTAGATATTACTGCTGTAGATCAATACTTACTGTAGATATTACTGCTGTAGATCAATACTTACTGTAGATACTACAGCTGTAGATCAATACATCAACATTACCTCGGCTTCATCATTAAATATAAAACATGAAAGTTAACAAGATGTGTTTCGGTGACTGTGTGTGATCCGAGGAAGGTATCCCAGCATTTCATAACCCCAGTCTCCTCTACCTCGGTGTACGTTTTTGGAATAGTGCAGAGTGCGGCATAAGTTGTTAGTGTAGTTAAATATTTGTTCTGAGAATTTCCTGTTAATCAGAAGCGACATTCACAGGTTATTATATGGTAATTAATATCTTAATTTATTCAATAAAATGATGAATTAGGTCATATTTACGTTCCATATTTAATGGAAATGTTTCAGAGGATCAGTATTGTAAAACACATGAGAACGTTAAGTCTGAAGCCGATCAGAAGTTGCATTACCAAGTTGTCAGCATGCAAGTGGTGAAGCTAATCAGATGTGACACTCAGATATTATCGTCTCAGAAACAGTATTTCAATTTTTCCAGTTTATTCTAAAAAAAAAAAAAAAAAAAGAACTTGGACCTACACAAGCAACATCATCCAAACTTTTCTCTAACTAAGACTGACCAAGTTCCATGAAGCTGTGTAATGTAAGTTTAGTATACATAACATACAAATGTTAAACAACTGTGTTTATGATACACAAATGTTATAGACACACAGAGGAACATTAAGTTGATTTAACATCACTAAACATTATCAAAACTGTGACTTATTTCTGATCAAAAGAAATGTTTTCCAATTATTTCACAGAAACTAATTTGATTAATAAAACTGACACATATAACTAAACCTAACATCAAGAGATTACTTTGTTTACTTAGGTTTCCCAGACGCTACAGTAGTTATTTGCTTGATATCTACCTCAAGAGATGTGCTCGACATTATATTCACCCCAAGATCCTTTTCTTGAGTGAGGTTTGCTGTCTTTGGCCCCCTAGCCTGTACTCTGTCTGCGGTCTTCTCTGACATTTCCCAGTCACGAGGCCTAGTCAGAGACCGAGTCGCGGGGGCATTGATCCCCTAAACCCTCAACAAAATCTTTATGGCTTTACACTTCCTAGGGTTAAACTCCAGGAGTAAGTTGCTAGATCAGGCTTGCAACCTGTCCAGATCCCTTTGTAGTCCTACCTGATCCTCATCCAGTTTAATTCTTCACATTAGGGACACTTCTGAATCTATCTCTTTCGTCACGTCATTCACATACACCAGACACAGCAATGGCTCTAGGACTGACCATTGTGGAGCACGCTTGTCATAGCTGCCCATTCGGATACCTCTTCACGTGTGTGTGTGTGTGTGTGTGTGTGTATGAGTAACTGGAGTTTATCTGAAGAGGGTTTCGGGGGTCATCGCCCCCGAGGCTCGGTCTGAGACCAGGTCTCATGGTGGATCAGGGTCTGATCAACCAGGCTGCTACTGCTGGTCGCACGAAACTGACATACAAACCACAGCCCGGATGGTCAGGTACTCACTTTAGGTGCCTGTCCAGTGCCTTCTTGAAGACAGCCAGGGGTCTATTGGTAATCTCTCTTATGTAAGCTGGAAGGCAATTGAACAGTCTTGGGCCCCGGACACTTATTGTGTTGTCTCTCAATGTACTCGTGGCGCCCCTGCTCTTTATCGGGGGAATGTTACATCTCTTGCCGAGTCTTTTGCATTCATAGGGAGTGATTTTCGTGTGCAGATTTGGTACCAATCCCTCCAGGACCTTCCAAGTGTATATTATCATGTATCTCGCTCGCCTACATTCCAGTGAATACAGATCAAGGACCCATAAGTGTCACCGCCTTTGAGGTATCAAGTTCACATAGCAGCTGCTTCACCTCCTCCTCGGTTATGTGCACCTCATCCAGCACTTGCTGGTGTACCCCCCTGTTCTGATTTCCTGAAGTCCTACCTGTTTCCACTGTAAATACTTCTTTAAATCTCATGTTGAGCTCCTCACATACCTCTTGGTTGTTTCTTGTGAACTCCCATCATTCTTCATCAGTCTGATTACATGGTCCTTGACTGTTGTTTTCCTCCTGATGTGGTTATACAACAGCTTCGGGTCAGACTTGATTTTCGATGCTATGCCATTTTCGTATTGTCGCTGAGCCTCCCTTCTTATCTGTGCATATTCATTTCTGGCTCTTCGGCTGATCTCTTTATTTTCCTGGGTCCTTTGTCTTCTGTACCTTTTCCATTCTTTAGTACACCTAGTATTAGCCTCTCTACACTTTTGGGTGAACCAAGGACTCGTTCTGGTCTTGCCATTATTTCTGTTTCCCTTTGGAACTAACCTCTCCTCTGTCTCCTTGCATTTTGTTGTCACATAGTCCATCATTCCTTTTACTGGTTTTCCTTTCAGTTCCCTCTCTTACTGAATGTCTTGCAGGAAATTCCTCATGCCTTTGTAGTCCCCCCTTTTGTAGTTTGTTTTTTCCCATCCCATTCCTGCTACTCTCTCCACTTGTAGGTCAGTTATGTAGTCAAAGCACGGAACCACACGATCATTAGTTCCAAGGGGCCTTTCGTACATGATATCCTCGATGTCCGAACTATTCAAGGTGAATACCAAGTCCAGTCTTGCTGAATCATCCTCACCTCTCTCTCTGGTAGTGTCTGTAACATGTTGATGCATAAGGTTTTCCAGTACCACATTCATCATCTTGGCTCTCCATGTTTCGGGACCCCCATGGGGCTCCAGGTTTTCCCAGTCAATCTCCTAGTGATTGAAATTGCTGATAACTAGTAACTTTGCTCTCCCTTGTGAGCTTTTCTGGCCACCTCAGCTAGAATGTTGACTCTTGTCATATTCTTCTCTTGGCCTCCTGCAGTTCTATGGTGGGTTGTACATTACTGCAATTACCACCTTATGGCTCTCAGACCGGATTATTCCTACTAAGTAGTCCCTGTCTCCCATACCATCCATTCCATTTTCTCAAATCCCCACCAGTTTTTAATGAGCAGTGCAACTCCTCCTCCTTCTCTCCTATCTTTCCTGAGGATTAGATATCTGCATGGAAAGATTGCATCTGTTATCATCCTGGTGAATTTTGTTTCTGTGAGTGCTATTATGTCTGGGGGATGTCTCCATGATTGTTTCATGCCACTCCTCACACTTATTTGTTATTCCATTTGCATTTGTATACCACACCTTCAACTTCTTTTCTGAGACTGTGGTCTGGGGGGTACATTTGGGTTGGGGAAGTAGGAGACCTGATAAGGAACTATGAGTGGTTGCTGTGGGGGTGGAGTTTGTATTGAGGTGGGTGGGGGCATTGAATATGGCATGTGTGTTTTGGGTTACAATATTTGGTTGCATTGGGGTTGTCTTGGTTGGGGGGCTTCTGTAGGTGGTTGTGAGGGAGGCTGTATTTGATCTTCCTCCTGAGTCTGGGTTCTGTCCATCTCCCTCTTCACCTCTCTTTCCTCCTTTCGTCTTTGTACCATCTCTCTCAGTTTCTGCATTTCTTTTTGTGTTTTGTCACAGTCGAAACACACCTTCTGGTATGCTGGCATGTCCCTTAGCATTGCTTTCTCCTGCAGGATCCTGTTCCGAGTTGATTCTGCCTTGAAAGTCACGTTCATTGGCCGGGTTCCTCCTCTTGCAAACCCCCTTGTTCTCTGAAAATTTGCCAGCTGGGTCATGTCGTCTTCTATTGCTTTTATGATTCTTTCAATCGTATTTTTCTCCCCTTGTTTTCTTGCTTCAAAGTTTCCCCTTCAACTTCCTGGAGCCCATAAACAAAGACTGACCTCTCCCTTTCATTCTCCCACTGCATATCCCTATGTATCCCCTGATTCGATTTAGTTTCCTCCATTGTAGCTTTCCTTTCTTCAGTTTCTTCACTATCTGTTGTCCTTGGGCTCAGTGGCCTATCATTTTCCCTTCTCACCATTTTCTGAGCTCTGCTGTGGACTGTTAGGGCCTCCTCATATAGCTTAGCTCTTTCATTTTCTACAGTCTCCTCGAATGCTCGTGATGTGATTCTTTCTTTTTCTCGGGCTCCACAATGGTCTGATAGGGCTTCTGTATACAGTTTCAATCCTTTGTTCCTTACATTCCCCTTGTTTGTGACTGAGGTAGCAGTCTCTGATGTCATTCCCAAATTGTTCTTTAGTTCTTTAGGCTGTTTAAGGTTTTTCAGTTCCTCTTCTAATCTCTGTATCCTAGCCTCTGCTGCTGTGACTTGCATCTCCCACTTCTTGCTTTCTGCATCTGTCCTCTCTTCGATTCTCATGCTAAGTTCTTCTAGCTTCTTTCCCCACTCATGTTCCCTTTTCATGAGCTCTGCTGCCCAATCTTCCTCTGCAGACTCATCCTCCTGTCCCTTGGTTTTCCTTTCTGCTCTCTGGCAACCCATATTTTTTTTTTTTTTGGTTGCCTCAGAATGAAAAACTTATGTAATTCTGTGTGTTTTGGGGTGTGTTTGTCCAAGTGTGGCAGGTGGGGGAGGTAGAGGAGATAGCTGGAGACAGTGGTAAAATGGGAGAGGGGTGGGAGGGGGATTGAAGGGAGAATATGGGGAGTGAAGAGCTGGATTGAGGGTGGAATATGAGGAGAAACAAAGGGGGAGAATAAGAAAGGGAGAGGGAGAAAGTGGGGTGAAGGTGGGTGAGAGAGGGGGATCAGGGGATGGAGTGGGAGATAGGTGGGGGTGCAGGGGGGAGGGAGCGTGTATGAGTCTGTATATATGAAAATGTGTGAGTGTAAACGTGTGTGTGTGTGTGTGTGTGTGTGTGTGTGTGTGTGTGTGTGTGTGTGTGTGTGTGTGGAACTATATGTGGGTTTATTAAGTGTATGAAAAGTAGGTGGGATTGTGTTGATATGTATGAGTGTGTATGTGGAGTGTGCAGTGCTCCCTTACCTGGCTTACCCCACACCCTCCTGTGACCTTACCCACACCTACCTGCTATTTTGCATCCTCTATGCTTATTCTTATGCCTAGTCTAATAGACTCCTATCTCGCTTTGTTCTATAAATTACCAATTGCTATTCCTTATTGAGTACTTGGTAGCCTATTCTTTATCGTACTAGGAGAGTTGAACCATTCACAATCACCTTGGCGGTTAAGTGGAAACCAAGACTCCCACCCAATAACCACGCATAGGTGAATACAGTACTTGCAATGCAGCTGTAGCAGCCTGTAGATTGTCCAGCTCGGTGAGATGTCCTGGCGTAGATCCACCTCCGGTTCTTCTCGATATATAATGTATCATATTCACTGTATTTCTTTCACTGGTCACACATTTGTTTCACTTTATTATCTTTTAAGAACATAAGAACATAAGAAAGGAGGAACACTGCAGCAGGCCTGTTGGCCCATACTAGGCAGGTCCTTTACAATTCATCCCACTAACAAACATTTGACCAACCCAATTTTCAATGCTACCCAAGAAATAAGCTCTGATGTGCAAGTCCCACTCAAATCCAACCCCTCCCACTCATGTACTTATCCAACCTAAATTTGAAACTACCCAAAGTCCTAGCCTCAATAACCCAACTAGGTAGACTGTTCCACTCATCAACTACCCTATTTCCAAACCAATACTTTCCTATGTCCTTTCTAAATCTAAACTTATCTAATTTAAATCCATTACTGCGGGTTCTCTCTTGGAGAGATATCCTCAAGACCTTGTTAATATCCCCTTTATTAATACCTATCTTCCACTTATACACTTCGATCAGGTCTCCCCTCATTCTTCGTCTAACAAGTGAATGTAACTTAAGAGTCTTCAATCTTTCTTCATAAGGAAGATTTCTAATGCTATGTATTAATTTAGTCATCCTACGCTGAATGTTTTCTAACGAATTTATGTCCATTCTGTAATATGGAGACCAGAATTGAGCTGCATAATCTAGGTGAGGCCTTACTAATGATGTATAAAGCTGCAGTATGACCTCTGGACTTCTGTTGCTTACACTTCTTGATATAAATCCCAGTAATCTATTTGCCTTATTACGTACGCTTAGGCATTGCTGTCTTGGTTTAAGGTTGCTGCTTACCATAACCCCCAAGTCCTTTTCGCAATCTGTATGGCTAAGTTCTACATTATTTAACTTATAAGTGCTAGGGTTATGGACACTTCCGAGCTTCAGAACCTTGCATTTATCTACATTGAACTGCATCTGCCACTTTTCTGACCAAGAGTAGAGTTTGTCTAAATCCTCCTGAAGTTCCCTAACATCTACGTTTGAATCAATTATCCTACCTATCTTCGTGTCATCGGCGAATTTGCTCATATCACTAGTAATTCCTTCATCAAGATCATTGATATATATTATAAACAACAACGGGCCCAAGACTGATCCCTGTGGAACGCCACTTGTTACTGATCCCCACTCGGATTTAACCCCATTTATGGACACTCTCTGCTTCCTGTCTGTGAGCCATGATTCGATCCACGAGAGCACTCTTCCCCCAATGCCATGAGCTGCTACTTTCTTCAACAGTCTTTGGTGCGGAACTCTATCAAATGCCTTACTAAAATCTAAGTAAATAATATCAAATTCTTTATCGTGGTCAACAGCCTCAAAAGCTTTACTGAAAAAAGTTAATAAATTAGTTAGACAAGACCGGCCTCTTGTGAATCCATGCTGAGTATCATTAATCAAGCTATGCTTATCGAGATGGCTTCTTATAATTTGAGCTATAATTGACTCTAGTAATTTGCCTACAATTGAGGTCAGGCTTATTGGGCGGTAATTTGACGGTAACGACTTGTCCCCTGTTTTAAAAATAGGAATTACATTAGCCATCTTCCACATATCAGACACTACACCTGTTTGAAGAGATAAATTAAAAATATTAGTTAATGGTTCACAGACTTCCATTTTGCATTCCTTTAGAACCCTTGAAAAAACCTCATCAGGACCCGGTGACTTATTTTGCTTCAGTCGGTCTATCTGCTTCACAACCATTTCACTAGTGACTATGATGTTACATAATTTATCTTCTTCTGGCCCACTATAAAAATTAATTACCGGAACACTACTAGTGTCTTCCTGTGTAAAAACCGAGAGAAAATAATTATTTAAAATCGAGCACATTTCATTCTCTTTGTCAGTAAGATGCCCATAGTTATTTTTAAGGGGACCTATCTTATCTCTGACTTTTGTTCTATATACCTGGAAAAAACTTTTTGGGTTAGTTTTAGAATCCCTAGCAACTTTAATTTCATAGTCCCTTTTAGCTTTTCTTATCCCCTTTTTAATGTCCCTCTTAGTGTCAATATACTGATTCATAAGATGACCCTCGCCTCTTTTGATACGCCTATAAATTCCTTTCTTATGCCCTAGTAGATATTTCAGCCTATTATTCATCCATTTTGGGTCATTTCTATTTGATCTAATTTCTTTATAAGGGATAAATGTTCTTTGAGCAGCATGTATTGTGTTCAGAAAACTGTCATATTGATAGCTCTCTTCGTTACCCCAGTCAACAGATGATAAGTGTTCTCTAAGCCCATCGTAATCTGCTAAGCGAAAATCTGGGACTGTTACTGAGTTATCCCTACTATCATACTTCCATTCAATTCTAAATGTAATTGATTTGTGGTCGCTAGCACCCAGTTCTTCTGAAACTTCTAAATTATTAACAAGGGATTCATTGTTTGCCAGAACTAAGTCAAGCAGGTTATTACCCCTTGTAGGTTCTGTCACAAACTGCTTCAGAAAACAATCCTGAACTACTTCTAAGAAGTCGTATGATTCTAAATTCCCAGTCAAGAAATTCCAATCAATATGACTAAAGTTAAAGTCTCCTAGAATTACTACATTATCGTGCCTTGTGGCCCTAACAATTTCCTCCCATAGTAGTCTTCCCTGGTCCCTATCTAAATTTGGGGGACGGTATATCACACCTAAAGTTAATTTTTCATGCCCCTCTGAAAATTCTATCCAAACAGACTCTGTATGTGTTACTTCAGACTTAATACCCGTTTTAATGCAACAGTTCAAGCGATCTCGGACATACAATGCCACCCCACCCCCCTTCCCGATACTTCTATCTACTTGGAACAATTTGAAACCCTGAATGTGACATTCTGCAGGCATGTCCCGACTTTTTGAATTAAACCACGTCTCAGTAATGGCAAATACATCTATGTTACCTGCACTAGCAACTAGTCTCAACTCGTCCATCTTATTCCTAGCACTGCGACTATTTGTGTAATATATACTTAAGGACCCTCCTTTCTCTTTATCATTCCTGCTCCTTTCTGTTATTCCACTAAACCTATTACTGTCCTTGTCAATTAGTGCCACTGGCCTTCCGATATCCACCTCATTTTGCCTATTACTAGTTCTCCTAGTACTCATATTACTACCCTGAGACTTCACAGTTTTCCCGCAGAAACCCATACCACTAACTATTCCTAGTTTAAAGACCTAACAGCTCCCTCCACTGCGTTGGCCAGTGCTCCCACCCCACACCTAGACAAGTGAACCCCATCCCTGGCATACATGTCATTTCTGCCATAGAAGAGGTCCCAGTTGTCAATGAATGTTACCGCATTTTCCTTACAGTATTTGTCCAGCCAGCAATTGACACCAATTGCTCTGGACAACCATTCATTTCCAACTCCTCTCCTTGGCAAAATGCCACATATGACAGGTTTCCCACCCTTCTTCCTAATTATCTCTATTGCTGACCTATACCTGCTAATCAGGTCCTCACTCCTACGTCTGCCAACATCGTTGCCTCCAGCACTGAGACAGATAATAGGATTGCTCCCATTACCTCTCATGATGTCATCCAGACGGCTAACAATATCCTTCATCCCAGCCCCAGGAAAACACACTCTCTGCCTCCTACTCCTATCCTTCAAACAGAATGCCCTATCCATGTACCTAATCTGACTATTCCCAACAACAACAATGTTTTTACCTTCCTTGGCGTCGTCCGTAGTGATGCTCTGAGTAGTCGACTCAAATTCGCCAGGTAGCATTACACCACTTGTAGAATTCGTCATGACGTTCTCGATGGTCTTCGTTGGGGTTTCTAGGGATGTCTCACTCACGTCTGCCAATGCTTCCTTGGTGCTCATTGTGGCATTCCCAGTAGAACACTCACATTCGTCAGGTAGCACCGAGAATGAGTTGGAAGTTTCCACGGCAGTCTTCTGGTTTCTCGTTGTTTCTGCCTCTCCAACCGTTTTCTTAATCTTCAGCTTGGTTCCATGTTGCCCGACCACTGACCAAGCTCCCCTCTTAACCTGGGGACTCACAACAGGAGGATTACTACGAATCCTCTTGTTCTCCTCCGTTAATCGCCGTATCTCCAGTTTAGCAACTCTGAGTTCTTCTCTCAGCTGCTGGTAAAGCTGCTCAAGAGAGGGCATCCTGGTTCAGATTCACAGAGAGCACACAAACAGGTCTTCACAGAGCTAAGTACACGTCACCACTGAAGCTAAGTACACGTCACCACTGAGCTAAGTACACGTCACCACTGAGCTAAGTACACGTCACCACTGAGCTAAGTACACGTCACCACTGAGCTAAGTACACGTCACCACTGAGCTAAGTACACGTCACCACTGAGCTAAGTACACGTCACCACTGAGCTAAGTACACGTCACCACTCAGCTAAGTACACGTCACCAGGTGACATGTGGCAACGTCGCCTGGAGCACACTACTTCCCAAAATAAATGCACCACCAAGTATAACTTTCTAGTTCACTTATAAAATTGTGGCTCTCCTCACACTTACGTGGCTCAGGCAGATTGTAAATCGCTTCAAGGATTGTTCACTACCCTGACATACTTAGTGACCCTTGCAGTACACTTGGGTAGCCCTCAAAGGCACATATATTCGTGGAGCACGAACGGCGTGACTTGCACACGCGGTGTCTCTACTGTCTGTGTGTGTACTCACCTAATTGTGGTTGCAGGGGTCGATACTCAGCTCCTGGCCTCTTCACTGACCGCTGCTAGATCCTCCCTCTCCCTGCTCCAAGAGATTTATCATACCTCGTCTTAAAACTATGTATAGTTCCTGCCTCCACTACATCGCTTGTCAGACTGTTCCACTTCCTAACTACTCTATGACTGAAGAAATACTTCCTAACATCCCTTTGACTCATCTGAGTCTTCAGCTTCCAATTGTGACCCCTTGTTTCTGTGTCCCATCTCTGGAACATCCTGTCTCTGTCCACCTTGTCTATTCCACGCAGTATTTTGTATGTCGTTATCATGTCTTCCCTGGCCCTCCTGCTCTGTGTGTGTGTACTCACCTATTTGTGGTTGCAGGGGTCGAGTCTTAGCTCCTGGCCCCGCCTCTTCACTGGTTGCTACTGAGTTCTCTCTCTCCCTGCTCCATGAGCTTTATCAAACCTCGTCTTAAAACTATGTATGGTTCCTGCCTCCACTACGTCACTTTCTAGGCTATTCCACTGCCTGACAACTCTATGACTGAAAAAATACTTCCTAACATCCCTATGACTCATCTGAGTCTTCAACTTCCAATTGTGGCCTCTTGTTTCTATACCCCCTCCCTGGAACATCCTGTCTTTGTCCACCTTGTCTATTCCACGCAGTATTTTATATGTCGTTATCATGTCTCCCCTGACCCTCCTGTCCTCCAGTGTCGTCAGGCCGATTTCCCTTAATCTTTCTTCATAGGACATTCCCCTTAGCTCTGGAACTAACCTTGTCGCAAACCTTTGTACTTTCTCTAGTTTCTTGACGTGCTTTATCAAGTGCGGGTTCCAAACAGGTGCTGCATACTCCAGTATGGGCCTGACATACACGGTGTACAGTGTCTTGAACGATTCCTTACTAAGGTATCGGAATGCTGTTCTCAGGTTTGCCAGGCGCCCATATGCTGCAGGAGTTATCTGATTGATGTGTGCTTCCGGAGACATGTTCGGTGTTATACTCACCCCAAGATCTTTCTCCTTGAGTGAGGTTTGCAGTCTTTGGCCACCTAGCCTATACTCTGTGTGTGGTCTTCTGTGCCCTTCCCCTATCTTCATGACTTTGCATTTGGCAGGATTAAATTCGAGAAGCCATTTGCTGGACCAGGTGTCCAGTCTGTCCAGGTCTCTTTGAAGTCCTGCCTGGTCCACATCAGATTTAAATCTCCTCATTAACTTCACATCATCTGCAAACAGGGACACTTCTGAGTCTAACCCTTCCATCATGTCGTTCACATATACCAAAAATAGCACTGGTCCTAGGACCGACCCCTGTGGGACCCCGCTCGTCACAGGTGCCCACTGTGATACATCATTACGTACCATGACTCGTTGTTGCCTCCCTGTCAGGTATTCTCTGATCCATTGCAGTGCCCTTCCTGTTATATGTGCCTGATGCTCTAGCTTCTGCACTAATCTCTTGTGAGGAACTGTGTCAAAGGCCTTCTTGCAGTCCAAGAAGATGCAATCAACCCACCCCTCTCTCTCGTGTCTTACTTCTGTTATTTTATCATAAAACTCCAGAAGGTTTGTGACACAGGATTTGCCTTCCGTGAATCCGTGCTGGTTGGCATTTATACTCTTGTTCCGTTCCAGGTGCTCCACCACTCTCCTCCTGATAAACTTCTCCATAATTTTGCATACTATACACGTCAATGACACAGGTCTATAATTTAGTGCCTCTTTTCTGTCTCCTTTTTTAAAAATGGGAACTACATTTGCCGTCTTCCATACCTCTGGTAGTTGCCCAGTTTCCAGGGACGTGTTGAAGATTGTGGTAAGTGGCACACACAACATATCTGCTCCCTCTCTAAGGACCCATGGGGAGATGTTGTCCAGTCCCATTGCCTTTGAGGTATCGATGTCCCTTAGCAGTTTCTTCATCTCCTCCTCATCTGTATGTATGTCGTCCAACACTTGTTGGTAAATACTTCCTTAAATCTCGTGTTGAGCTCCTCACATACCTCTTGATCGTTTCTTGTGAGTTCTTCACCTTCTTTCCTCAGCCTTATCACCTGGTCCTTGACTGTTGTCTTCCACCTAATGTGGCTATACAGCAGTTTCGGGTCAGATTTGACTTTCGATGCCATGTCGTTTTCATACTGTCGCTGGGCCTCCCTCCTTATCTCTGCATACTCGTTTCTGGCTCTTCTACTAATCTCCTTGTTTTCCTGGGTCCTATGCCTCCTGTACCTTTTCCATTCTCTGTTGCACTTAGTTTTTGCCTCCCTACACCTTCGGGTAAACCAAGGACTCGTTTTGGTCTTCCTATTATTTCTGTTTCCCTTGGGAACAAAACTTTCCTCTGCCTCCTTGCACTTTGTTGCCACATATTCCATCATCTCGTTTACTGATTTTCCTACCATTTCTCTGTCCCACTGAACCTCCTGCAGGAAGTTTCTCATACCTGTGTAGTCCCCCCTTTTATAGTTTGGCCTGTCCCCTTCAGTTCCTGTTACCTTCTCTACTTATAACTCTACTATATAATCAAAACACAGAACCACGTGATCGCTAGCTCCAAGGGGCCTCTCGTAAGTGATGTCCTCAATGTCTGAACTGCTCAGGTCTTGCTGGCTCATCCTCCCCTCTCTCTCTGGTAGTGTCCCTGACATGTTGATGCATGAGGTTTTCAAGTACCACATCCATCATCTTTGCTCTCCATGTTTCGGGACCCCTATGTGGCTCCAGGTTTTCCCAGTCGATCTCCCTGTGGTTGAAATCGCCCATTACCAGTAACTTTGCTCTGCTCGAGTGAGCTCTTCTTGCCCCCTCAGCCAGTGTGTCCACCATCGCCCTGTTGTTTTCTTCGTACTCCTCTCTTGGCCTCCTGCAGTTCTGTGGTGGGTTATACATCACTCCAATGACTACTTTATGTTCTCCGGACTGAATTGTACCTACAATCTAGTCTCTTTCTCCAATCATGTCCATGCCTTCCATTTCCTCAAATCCCCATCGGTGTTTTATGAGCAGTGCAACCCCTCCTCCCCCTCTACTCCTTCTATCTTTCCTCAGGATCTGATATCCTGTTGGGAAGATTGTGTCTGTTATTGTCTCAGCGAGTTTTGTTTCTGTGACTGCTATGATGTCTGGGGATTTTTCACTGATTCTTTCGTTCCACTCCTCATGTTTATTCGTTATTCCATCCGCGTTTGTGTACCAAACTTTCAGTTTCTTTTCTGTCATTGTGGTCATGCAAGAATATTGGGGTTGGGGGAGCGAGAGCCTTGGTGGGGGCCTATATGGGGCTGTGGTGTAGGTGGGGTTTTTGATGATGGGGGTGGGGTCAGAATGCCCATAAGGGACAGCTGTTGGGGTGAGGTTTGTGATATGGGGGTTGGTGGCAGAGGGAACAGTGAGTGGGTTGTAGTATAGGTTGCTCAGTTGCGTTGGGAATGTCGCGGTTGGAGTCTTTTGGTGGGAGATTTTGTGGGGTGTGTTTGCCCTTCCTCCTGTGTCTGGGTCCTGCTCATTTTCGTCATTGCCTCTCGTTCCTCCTTGCGTCTCTGTACCCTCTCTTTCAGTGTAGTCCTTTCTTCTTGTGTTCTGTCGCGGTCGAGGTATACTCTCTGGTACCCCTGTTTGTCCCTCAGTCTTGCTTTCTCTTGCAGAATCCTGGTTCGAACTGATTCTTCCTTGAAAGTTACTCTGACAGGCCGTATCCTTCCACTCGCAAACCACCCAATTCTCTGAAAATTTGTCACCTGGGTCATATCGCCCTCACCTATTGTTTTCATGATGCCTTCAATCATTTTTTTCTCCTCCTGTTTTATTTCTTCAAAGTTGTCCCCCTTGGCTTCTTGGAGCCCATACACAAAAACTGACCTCGCCCTTTTCTCCTCCCACTGAGTCTCCATCTGCTTCCTCTGAGGCATTTTATTTCCTTCCATTGACATGTTCTTGCCTTCAGTCCCTGTCATATCTGAAACTTCTATTCTCAGTGAACTGTCTTTCATGACCAGCTGTCCCTTGCTACTGCAGTTGGCTGTTAGAATCCCTGCATATAGCATACCTTCATTGTCTTCGGACCTGTCATTTGATCTTAGTGTGCTCCTCGTCTTTTCCCTGGCCCCACGTGGGTCTGATAGGGCCTTCGTGTACTGCATGTCTCCGTTGTTGCTTACCGTCCCCTTGTCTGCGCCTGACATTGAATTTCCTGATGTCACATCTGAATTGTCATTTGTCTCTCTAATCTGTTTCAGGTTTGCAGTTTCTCTTCTAAGCACTGTATCCTAGCTTCTGGTGCTAAGACCTGTACTTCCCACTTCCTGCACTCTTCAGCTATCCGCTCCTCCATTTTCTTACCAAGCTCTACTATCTTCCTTCCCATCTCTTCCTCCCTTTTTTGGAGCTCTAACTCCCAGTCTTTCCTCCCTGGTTCGTCTACCAGATCTCTGGTTTTCCGTCCTCTAAGGCCACCCATTTTTTTTTTCTTTTTTTTTTTTTTTTTTTTTTACCACAGACAGAAGGCTAGAGGAGGGAGAGGGTGCGAGGGGGAGAGAAAAAGGGTAGAAAGAGGGAGAGAGAGGAGAGAGAAAGTGTGTGTGTGTGTGTGTGTGTGTGTGTGTGTGTGTGTGTGTGTGTGTGGCGTTTGTGTGTTGTATGTATGTGAGTGGTATGTGTGTGTGTCGTATGGGCGTGGTGGTGTGTGTGTGTACTCACCTTTTTGTACTCACCTATTTGTGGTTGCAGGGGTCGAGGCTTAGCTCCTGGCCCCGCCTCTTCACTGATTGCTACTGGGTCCTCTCTCTCCCTGCTCCATGAGCTTTATCAAACCTCGTCTTAAAACTATGTATGGTTCCTGCCTCCACTACATCACTTTCTAGGCTATTCCACTGTCTGACAACTCTATGACTGAAGAAATACTTCCTAGCATCCCTTTGATTTATCTGAGTCTTCAACTTTCACTTGTGACCTCTTGTTTCAGTGTCCCATCTCTGGAACATCCTGTCTTTGTCCACCTTGTCTATTCCGCGCAGTATTTTATATGTTGATATCATGTCTCCCGTGATCCTAGTGTCCTCCAGTGTCGTGTGTGTGTGTGTGTGTGTGTGTGTGTGTGTGTGTGTGTGTGTGTGTGTGTGGTGTGTGTGGTGTGTGTGGTGTGTGTGCGTGTGTGGTGTGCATGTGTGTGGTGTGCGTGTGTGTAGTGTGCGTGTGTGTGGTGTGTGTGTTTTCGCGTGCGTGTGTGTGTGCACGTGTGTGTGTGTGTATGTGTGTATGTGTGTGTGTATGTGTATGTTGGTGTGTTGTGTTTTTGGTGTGTGTGTGGTGTGTGGTGTGTGTGCGTGTGTGGTGTGCATGTGTGTGGTGTGCGTGTGTGTGGTGTGCGTGTGTGTGGTGTGTGTGTGTGTGTGCGCGTGCGTGTGTGTGTGCACGTGTGTGTGTGTGTATGTGTGTGTGTGTATGTGTGTGTGTATGTGTATGTGTGTGTTTTTGTGGTGTATATGTGTGTGTGGTGCGTGTGCGGTGTGGGTGTGTTGTGTGTTTGGTGTGTGTGTGGTGTGTGGTGTGTGCGTGTGTGGTGTATTTGTGTGTGTGTATGTGTGTGTGTGTGTGTTTGTGTGTGTGTCTGTGTATGTGTGTGTGTGGTGTATGTGTGTGTGTGTGGTGTGTGTGTGTGTGTGTGTGTGGTGTGTGCGGTGCGGGTGTGTTGTGTGTGTTTGGTGTGTGGTGTGTGTGTGTGTGTGTGTGTGTGTGTGTGTGTGTCGTGTGTGTGTGTGTGTGTGTGTGTGTGGGTTTTGTGTGTGGTGTGCATGTGTGTGGTGTGCGTGTGTGGTGTGTGTGTGTGCGTGTGTGCATGTGTGTGTGGTGTGTGTGTGTGTGTGTATGTGTGTGTGTTTGTGGTGTATGTGCGTGTGTGGTGTGTGTGCGGTGTGGGTGTGTTTTGTGTTTGATGTGTGTGTGGTGTGTGTATGGTGTGTGTGGTGTGTGCGTGTGAGGTGTATGTGTGTGTGTGTACTCACCTATTTGTACTCACCTATTTGTGGTTGCAGGGGTCGAGTCTTAACTCCTGGCCCCGCCTCTTCACCGGTTGCTACTGGGCCCTCTCTCTCCCCGCTCCATGAGCTTTATCAAACCTCGTCTTAAAACTGTGTATGGTTCCTGCCTCCACTACGTCATTTTCTAGGCTATTCCACTGCCTTACAACTCTATGACTGAAGAAATACTTCCTAATATCTCTCTGACTCATTTGTGTCTTCAACTTTCAATTGTTGCCTCTTGTTTCTGTGTCCCCTCCCTGGAACATCTTGTCTTTGTCCACCTTGTCTATTCCACGCAATATTTTATATGTCGTTATCATGTCTCCCCTGACCCTCCTGTCCTCCAGTGTCGTCAGGCCGATTTCCCTTAATCTTTCTTCATAGGACATTCCCCTTAGCTCTGGAACTAACCTTGTCGCAAACCTTTGTACTTTCTCTAGTTTCTTGACGTGCTTTATCAAGTGCGGGTTCCAAACAGGTGCTGCATACTCCAGTATGGGCCTGACATACACGGTGTACAGTGTCTTGAACGATTCCTTACTAAGGTATCGGAATGCTGTTCTCAGGTTTGCCAGGCGTCCATATGCTGCAGCAGTTATCTGATTGATGTGTGCTTCCGGAGACATGTTCGGTGTTATACTCACCCCAAGATCTTTCTCCTTGAGTGAGGTTTGCAGTCTTTGGCCACCTAGCCTATACTCTGTGTGTGGTCTTCTGTGCCCTTCCCCTATCTTCATGACTTTGCATTTGGCAGGATTAAAATTTGCTGGACCAGGTGTCTAGTCTGTCCAGGTCTCTTTGAAGTCCTGCCTGGTCCTCATCAGATTTAATTCTCCTCATTAACTTCACATCATCTGCAAACAGGGACACTTCTGAGTCTAACCCTTCCATCATGTCGTTCACATATACCAAAAATAGCACTGGTCCTAGGACCGACCCCTGTGGGACCCCGCTCGTCACAGGTGCCCACTGTGATACATCATTACGTACCATGACTCGTTGTTGCCTCCCTGTCAGGTATTCTCTGATCCATTGCAGTGCCCTTCCTGTTATATGCGCCTGATGCTCTAGCTTCTGCACTAATCTCTTGTGAGGAACTGTGTCAAAGGCCTTCTTGCTGTCCAAGAAGATGCAATCAACCCACCACTCTCTCTCGTGTCCTACTTCTGTTATTTTATCATAAACCTTCAGAAGGTTTGTGACACAGGATTTGCCTTCCATGAATCCGTGCTGGTTGGCATTTATACTCTTGTTCCGTTCCAGGTGCTCCACCACTCTCCTCCTGATAATCTTCTCCATAATTTTGCATACTAGACACGTCAATGACACAGGTCTATAGTTTAGTGCCTCTTTTCTGTCTCCTTTTTTAAAAATGGGAACTACATTTGCCATCTTCCATACCTCAGGTAGTTGCCCAGTTTCCAGGGACGTGTTGAAGATTGTGGTAAGTGGCACACACAACATATCTGCTCCCTCTCTAAGGACCCACGAGGAGATGTTGTCCGGTCCCATTGCCTTTGAGGTATCGATGTCCCTTAGCAGTTTCTTCACCTCCTCCTCATCTGTATGTATGTCGTCCAACACTTGTTGGTGTATTCCTTGCTGGTGTCCCCATCTGGTCTGTCCCCCCAGAGTCCTTCCTGTCTCTACTGTAAATACTTCCTTAAATCTCGTGTTGAGCTCCTCACATACCTCTTGATCATTTCTTGTGAGTTCTTCACCTTCTTTCCTAAGCCTTATCACCTGGTCCTTGACTGTTGTCTTCCTCTTAATGTGGCTATACAGCAGTTTCGGGTCAGATTTGACTTTCGATGCTATGTCGTTTTCATACTGTCGCTGGGCCTCCCTCCTTATCTGTGCATACTCGTTTCTGGCTCTTCTACTAATCTCCTTGTTTTCCTGGGTCCTATGCCTCCTGTACCTTTTCCATTCTCTGTTGCACTTAGTTTTTGCCTCCCTACACCTTCGGGTAAACCAAGGACTCGTTTTGGTCTTCCTATTATTTCTGTTTCCCTTGGGAACAAAACTTTCCTCTGCCTCCTTGCACTTTGTTGCCACATATTCCATCATCTCGTTTACTGATTTTCCTACCATTTCTCTGTCCCACTGAACCTCCTGCAGGAAGTTTCTCATACCTGTGTAGTCCCCCCTTTTATAGTTTGGCCTGTCCCCTTCAGATCCTGTTACCTTCTCCACTTGTAACTCTACTATATAATGGAAACTCAGAACCACGTGATCGCTAGCTCCAAGGGGCCTCTCGTAAGTGATGTCCTCAATGTCTGAACTGCTCAGGGTGAACACAAGATCCAGTCTTGCTGGCTGTGTATGTGTGTGTGTGTATGTGTGTGTGTGTGTGTTTGTGGTGTATGTGTGTGTGTGTGTGGTGTGTAGTGTGTGTGCCGTGCGTGTGTGTTGTGTGTGTTTGGTGTGTGTGTGGTGTGTGTGTGTGTGTGTGTGTGTGTGTATACTCACCTAATTGTACTCAACTAATTGTGGTTGCAGGGGTCGAGACTCAGCTCCTGGCCCCGCCTCCTCACTGATCACTACTAGGTTCTCTCCCTCTCTGCTTCCTGAGCTTTGTCATACCTCTTCTTAAAACTATGTATGGTTCCTGCCTCCACTACTTCACTTGCTAGGCTATTCAACTTCCTGACGACTCTATGACTGAAGAAATACTTCCTAACGTCCCTGTGACTCGTCTAAGTCTTCAGATTCCAGTTGTGACCCCTTGTTTCTGTGTCCCCTCTCTGGAACATCCTATCTTTGTCCACCTTGTCTATTGCCCGCAGAATCTTGTATGTCGTTATCATGTCTCCCCTGACCCTTCTGTCCTCCAGTGTCGTCAGTCCGATTTCCCTCAACCTTTCCTCGTACGACATTCCCATGAGCTCTGGGACTAGCCTTGTTGCAAACCTTTGTACTTTCTCTAACTTCTTGACGTGCTTTCCAGGTGTGGGTTCCATACTGGTGCTGCATACTCCAGTATGGGCCTAACATACACAGTGTACAGTGTCTTGAACGATTCCTTATTAAGGTATCGGAACGCTATTCTCAGGTTTGCTAAGCGCCCGTATGCTGCAGCAGTTATTTGGTTGATGTGTGCCTCCGGTGACGTGTTCGGTGTTATGGTCACCCCAATGTCTTTCTCCCTGAGTGAGGTCCGTAGTATTTGTTCACCTAGCCTATACTCTGTCTGCGGTCTTCTTTGCCCCTCCCCAATCTTCATGACTTTGCATTTTGCAGTTTTGAATTCGAGTAGCCAGTTTCTGGACCACATGTCCAGCCTTTCCAGGTCTCTTTACAGTCCTGCCTCATCCTCATCCGATTTAATTCTTCTCATCAGCTTCACATCATCTGCTATTAGGGACACTTCAGAGCCATTCCTTCCATCATGTTCGCATATATCAAAAATAGCACTGGTCCTAGAACTGACCCCTGCGGGACCCCGTGTGTTTGTGTGTGTGTGTGTGTGTGTGTGTGTGTGTGGGTGTGTGTGTGTGTGTGTGTGAGTGTGTACTCACCTATTTGTACTCGCCTATTTGTGGTTGCAGGGGTCGATTCATAGCTCCTGGCTCCGCCTCTTCGCTGATTGCTACTAGGTCCTCTCTCTCCCTACTCCATGAGCTTTATCATACCTCGCCTTAAAAATATGTATGGTTCCCGCCTCCACTACGTCACTTTCTAGGGTATTCCACGGCCTGACTACTCTATGACTGAAGAAATATTTCCTAACATCCCTTTGATTCATCTGAGTCTTCAACTTCCAATTATGACCTCTTGTGTCTGTGTCCCTTCTCTGGAACATCCCGTCTTTGTCCACCTTGTCTATTCTGCGCAGTATTTTATATGTCGTTATCATGTCTCCCCTGGCCCTCCTGTCCTCCAGTGTCGTCAGGCCGATTTCCCTCAACCTTTCTTCGTAGGACAATCCCCGTAGCTCTGGGACTAGTCTTGTTGCAAACTTTTGCACTTTCTCTAATTTCTTGACGTGCTTGACTAGGTGTGGATTCCAAACTGGTGCTGCATACTCCAGTATGGGCCTGACGTAAATAGTATACAGAGTCTTGAACGAATCCTTACTGAGGTATCGGAACGCTATCCTTAGGTTTGCCAGGTGCCAGTATGCTGCAGCAGTTATCTGATTGATGTGCGCCTCAGGAGATATGCTCGGTGTTATACTCTCCCCCAGATCTTTTTCCTTGAGTGAGGTTTGCAGTCTTTGGCCATCTAAACTATATTGTGTCTGCGGTCTTCTTTGCCCTTCCCCAATCTTCATGACTTTGCATTTGGCAGGGTTAAACTCAAGGAGCCAGTTGCTGGACTAGGCTTGTAGCCTGTCCAAGTCTCTTTGTAGTCCTGCCTGATCCTCATCCGATTTGATTCTTCTCATTAACTTCACATCATCTGCAAACAAGGACACTTCTGAGTCTATCCCTTCCGTTATGTCTTTCACATATACCAAGAACAGCACAGGTCCTAGGACTGACCCCTGTGGAAGCCCGCTTGTCACAGGCGCCCACTCTGACACCTCGTCACGCACCATGACTCGTTGTTGCCTCCCTGTCAGGTATTCTCTGATCCATTGCAGTGCCTTTCCTGTTATGTGTGCCTGATCCTCTAGCTTTCGCAGTAACCTCTTGTGAGGAACTGTGTCGAAGGCCTTCTTGCAGTCCAAAAAATGCAGTCGATCCACCCCTCTCTCTCTTGTCTTACTTCTGTCACCTTGTCATAAAACTCCAGTAGGTTTGTGACACAGGATTTTCCTTCCCTGAAACCGTGCTGGTTGTCAATTATACACTTGTTTCTTTCCAGGTGCTCCATCACTCTCCTCCTGATGATCTTCTCCATGACCTTGCATACTATACACGTTAGTGATACAGGTCTGTAGTTTAGTGCCTCATGTCTGTCTCCCTTTTTAAAAATTGGGACTACATTTGCCATCTTCCATACCTCAGGGAGTTGCCCAGTTTCAAATGATGTGTTGAATATCTTTGTTAATGGCACACACAGTATCTTTGCTCCCTCTTTAAGGACCCACGGAGAGATGTTGTCTGGTCCCACCGCCTTTGAGGTGTCAAGTTCGCAAAGCAGCTTCTTCACCTCCTCTTTGGTTATATGTACCTCATCCAGCACTTGCTGGTGTACCCCCCTGTTCTGATTTCCTGGAGACCTACTGGTTTCCACTGTAAATACTTCTTTAAATCTCGTGTTGAGCTCCTGACATACCTCTCGGTCGTTTCTTGTGAACTCCCCATCACCCTTCCTCAGTCTGATTACGTGGTCCTTGACTGTTGTTTTCCTCCTGATGTGGCTGTACAACAGCTTCGGGTCAGACTTGACTTTCGATGCTATGTCATTTTCATATTGTCGCTGAGCCTCCATTCTTATCTGTGCATATTCGTCTCTGGCTCTTTATTTTCCTGATTTCTCTGTCTTCTGTACCTTTTCCATTCTCTAGTACACCTAGTTTTTGCCTCCCTACACCTTTGGGTGAACCAAGGACTCGTTCTGTTCTTCCCATTATTTTTGTTTCCCTTGGGAACAAACCTCTCCTCTTCCTCCTTGCATTTTGTTGCCACATAGTCCATCATTTCTTGTACAGGTTTTCCTGTCAGTTTCCTCTCCCACTGAATGTCTTGCAGGAAGTTCCTCATGCCTGAGTAGTTCCCCCTTTTGTAGTTTGGTTTTTCTCAACCTATTCCTGCTACTCTCTCCACTTGGAGCTCAACTATGTAGTCGAAGCACAGAACCACATGATCACTAGCTCCCAGGGGCCTTTCATACATGACATCCTCGGTGTCCGAACTAGTCAAGGTGAATACAAGGTCCAGTCTTGCTGATTCATCCTCTCCTCTCTTTCTGGTAGTGTCTCTAACATGTTGATGCATGAGGTTTTCCAGTACCACATCCATCATTTTGGCTCTCCATGTTTCGGGACCCCTATGGGGCTCCAGGTTTTCCCAGTCAATCTCCTTATGTTTGAAATCACCCATAACTAGTAACTTTGCTAACTCCATGTGTGCTCTCCTGGCCACCTCGGCTAGTGTGTCGACCATTGCTCTGTTGCTCTCATCGTATTCTTCTCTTGGCCTCCTGCAGTTTTGTGGTGGGTTGTACATTACTGCAATTATCACCTTATGTCCCTCAGACTGGATTGTTCCTACTAAGTATTCCCTTTCGCCCGTGCCATCCATTCCTTCCATTTTCTCAAAACCCCACTGGTTTTTAATGAGCAGTGAAACCCCTCCTCCCCCTCTCCTCCCTCTGTCTTTCCTGAGGATTTGGTATCCGGATGGAAAAATTGAATCTGTTATTATTCTGGTGAGCTTTGTTTCTGTGAGTGCTATTATGTCTGGGGATGTCTCCTTGATTCTTTCATGCCACTCCTCATACTTATTTGTTATTCCATCTGCATTTATATACCACACCTTCAACTCCTTTTCTAAGACTGTGGTCTGGGGGTATATTGGGGTTGGGGAAGTGGGAGACCTGATAAGGAACTTTGGGTGGTTGCTGTGGGGGTGGAGTTTGTAATGCAGTGGGTGGGGGCATTGGATATGGCATGGGTGTTTTAGTTTAGAGTGTTTGGCTTCTATAGGAAGTTGTGAGGGAGGCTGTATTTGATCTTCTTCCTGGGTCTGGGGTCTCCTGTCTGTCTTCTCCATCCCCTCTCTTTCCTCCTTTCACCTTTGTACCATCTCTATCAGTTTCTGCCTTCTTGTGTTCTGTCGCGGTCGAGATGCACCTTCCTGTGTGCCTGCATGTCCCTTAATCGTGCTTTCTCCTGCAGGATCCTGTTCCGAGTCGATTCTGCCTTGAAGGTCACTTTCACTGGCCGGATTCTTTTTTTTACAAACCCCCCTATTCTCCGAAAATTTTCCAGCTGGGTCATGTCTTCTCCTATTGCTTTTATGATGCTTGTGTGTGTGTGTGTGTGTGTGTGTGTGTGTGTGTGTGTGTGTGTACTCACCTAATTGTGGTGTGTATGTGTGTGTGTGTATGTGTGTGTGTGTGTGTGTGTGTGTGTGTGTGTGTGTGTGTGTGTGTGTGTGTGTGCCAAGTAAGACAAATTACTAAAATGTTCTTTTATTAATGTGTTATATTTTTCCAGCTTTTAAATGATGAATAAAATAAATATTGTCCAAAACCAGCTTCAAGTATTCATTTAACTTCGCTACAATGACTGTAATTTAATTTAACCTAATCCTTCTCAATATGTCTTAGATCAGTTTAAATTCATCCAATATTCATTAAAATTATTAACCAAATTTAGTATTTTTTTTTCAGAGCCTTTGATTGTAGTAATTCCCTGTGCAAACTCTAACACAAGTGTCTTAGCGGAAACTTAGTCAGTAACTTTAATTTTATTACACCTTCTTCAGGTTAATATATGGGACTCAGTGCTGAACACGAGCGTCATAGAGGAGATAGCTGGATGCAGAATAGATCCTCAGGGTAACTACCTGTCCTGGGAGGCAGGGTGGGACCTGCAAAACATCACGGAGTATCAGGTTCCTCTAGGTCACTTCTGCCAGCAGACAACAGAGAACACATACTTTGCATTTCCCAAGCTGCCAAAAGCTCACGCATTCTTTATCTGTGAGTCTCTGGGCTCTCACTTGCCTCTACCCAACAACTTGGAGCAGGTTCGCTTATTGTTCAATATCTCTGTCCAACTTTGGCCTGGCTACCCTAGCTTATGTAGACACAATTTCTGGGGTTCAGTTACCGACAGTGAGACAGAAGGCACTTGGGTCACCCACTACGATAACTCCATTGCTCCTTTCATAGCCTGGAAAGATGGGGAACCCAATGGCAATATATATGAGAACTGCGTATATATTGAGCCATTGGGAGTAGCTGATACTGAGTGCATCATTTATTCGTCATGTGCTGTGTGCAAATTCCAAGATCTGCAGATATTCTCCTTCCTGGGCACCTGTGAGCTGGAAAAACGCAACATTTATTTCATTGCCTACCAAGAGGATCTAGGAGATTTGTACTTTAAGGGATATGGAGAGTACCACATCAGGAAGGTAGATAAGGACTGGCTGTGGATCAACGTGGTGACAAACAAGACACTAGCCAGGCTTAACCCCAACGCTCCTTTCGGCATGCCAATGGGTCGTCGTGTTTGGCATCTAGAAACAACAGTTTGTGACCAAACAGAAGGTTCACGGACCTTCGTTCTCACGCCTTGTAACACGAACAGTTATACCTGTGATGATGCTACATGTATCCCTCACGAGAATCGCTGTGACTTAAAGTATGACTGTCTGGACCGTAGTGACGAGGCTGACTGTGAGCTTGTCAGTCAGCCTGCAGATTACAGGAAAGATTTGCCACCTCGTCTGGGCACTGGCAAAAATGACTCAAGTTTACAAGTAACTCTGCACATAAATATTGAGTCCGCCACAGTTTACACAACAGAGATGACAATGCAGCTCTCATACGAGATCGACATGGTCTGGCTTGATAACCGTCTCGACTACCGCAACCTGAAGATGAACGACAGCCTTAATAAGGTGGTATACAAGACTATGATGAGTCTGTGGGCTCCCACTGTAGGGTTTGTCAACACTGACGACTTTCAGAACACGACGCTTGATGAAGAATCCTCATTGTACCTGCAGCGGCTGCAGCCTCCTGTTACCAGGGACAACAGCGCCCCTGGTGAAGGTACAACACTATCTCTCTGTGCTCTCTGAAAACATCCTCCGCCCCAAAATGATAAGGAAATAAATTTATGTATCAGAACGAAATTCTGATTCATGCTTTCCACATTTATTCATGAGATCACACCACAAATGGCAATATAATTTTGTTGCAGTAAAATAAGTGTTCTAGCCACTAACTTTCTTAACATAACCGCATTAAATTTAAGAAGACTAATGAGTGTAAAAACTGTCTTCCCTTCCAGAACTTTCATAAACACTGTCTATACAGAATTTGCTGACATTTTGCAATAATTGTTGTTCTAAATTTGAAAGATTTTTTAATCTATAACTTTTTTAATTTTTAAGAACATTTTGTGAAATTTTGTCTGTTGTTGTTTGAGTGAACATAACCGTTATATGTTGTGAAAGATGTATTCCTTATTTTATGTATAAAGTGTTGAATTAACTTTTAGTAATAATATTATCTTTATTTACTACAAGTACATGTACAAGGTGTACAGTCCTAGCTAACATCACTCACATACTACTGTATAAACAATTTGCCAGAAATGATCAGCATTTCTGGCAAATTAAGTCAGTTTTGTCCCAGGATGCGACCCACACCAGTCAACTAACACTCAGGTACCTATTTTACTGATGGGTGAACATGGACAACCGGTGTAAGAAAACATGTCTGATGTTTCCACCCCTTCGCCGGGAATCTAACTCGGACCCTCACCGTGTGAAGCGAGAGCTATTGGCCCCAGGCCACGGTGGCAATGTTCCCCTCCTCTTTTTCATCTTTGCGTTTGTCAAGACAGGTGTAAGACAATATTATGTTGGTCAAGACAGGTGCAAGACAATGTTATGTTGGTCAAGACAGGTGCAAGACAATGTTATGTTTGTCAAGACAGGTGCAAGACAATGTTATGTTGGTCAAGACAGGTGCAAGACAATGTTGTGTTTGTTAAGACAGGTGCAAGACAATGTTATGTTGGTCAAGACAGGTGCAAGACAATGTTATGTTGCTCAAAACAGGTGCAAGACAATATTATGTTGGTCAAGACAGGTGCAAGACAATGTTGTGTTTGTCAAGACAGGTGCAAGACAATGTTATGTTGGTCAAAACAGGTGCAAGACAATGTTATGTTGGTCAAGACAGGTGCAAGACAATGTTATGTTGGTCAAGACAGGTGCAAGACAATGTTGTGTTTGTTAAGACAGGTGCAAGACAATGTTATGTTGGTCAAAACAGGTGCAAGACAATATTATGTTGGTCAAGACAGGTGCAAGACAATGTTGTGTTTGTCAAGACAGGTGCAAGACAATGTTATGTTGGTCAAAACAGGTGCAAGACAATGTTATGTTGGTCAAGACAGGTGCAAGACAATGTTATGTTGGTCAAGACAGGTGCAAGACAATGTTGTGTTTGTTAAGACAGGTGCAAGACAATGTTATGTTGGTCAAAACAGGTGCAAGACAATATTATGTTGGTCAAGACAGGTGCAAGACTATGTTGTGTTTGTCAAGACAGGTGCAAGATAATGCTATGTTGGTCAAAAAAGGTGCAAGACAATGTTATGTTGATCAAGACAGGTGCAAGACAATGTTATGTTGGTCAAGACAGGTGCAAGACAATGTTATGTTGGTCAAGACAGGTGCAAGACAATGTTATGTTGGTCAAGACAGGTGCAACACAATGTTATGTTGATCAAGACAGGTGCAAGACAATGTTATGTTGGTCAAGACAAGTGCAAGACAATGTTATGCGATGACGTCATTGCATCTGTACTTAAAAATTTGTCTTCTTGAATTTTTGTTGTCACTTCTTGTCTGTACTTAAAGTATATGTATGTATGTGTAAGATTTCTTAGTTTTACAGATAAACTTAGGTTTAAGAGATGCATCTAAGCTGGGGTTCAAGGACGGTGCATCAGAAATATACCCCAGCTACATCTAAGCTGGGGTTCAAGGACGGTGCATCAGAAATATACCCCAGCTACATCTAAGCTGGGGTTCAAGGACGGTGCATCAGAAATATACCCCAGCTACATCTAAGCTGGGGTTCAAGGACGGTGCAGCAGAAATATACCCCAGCTACATCTAAGCTGGGGTTCAAGGACGGTGCATCAGAAATATACCCCAGCTACATCTAAGCTGGGGTTCAAGGACGGTGCATCAGAAATATACCCCAGCTACATCTAAGCTGGGGTTCAAGGACGGTGCATCAGAAATATACCCCAGCTACATCTAAGCTGGGGTTCAAGGACGGTGCATCAGAAATATACCCCAGCTACATCTAAGCTGGGGTTCAAGGACGGTGCATCAGAAATATACCCCAGCTACATCTAAGCTGGGGTTCAAGGACGGTGCAGCAGAAATATACCCCAGCTACATCTATGCTGGGGTTCAAGGACGGTGCATCAGAAATATACCCCAGCTACTTCTAAGCTGGGGTTCAATGACGGTGCATCAGAAATATACCCCAGCTACATCTAAGCTGGGGTTCAAGGACGGTGCAGCAGAAATATACCCCAGCTACATCTAAGCTGGGGTTCAAGGACGGTGCATCAGAAATATACCCCAGCTACATCTAAGCTGGGGTTCAAGGACGGTGCATCAGAAATATACCCCAGCTACATCTAAGCTGGGGTTCAAGGACGGTGCAGCAGAAATATACCCCAGCTACATCTATGCTGGGGTTCAAGGACGGTGCATCAGAAATATACCCCAGCTACATCTAAGCTGGGGTTCAAGGACGGTGCATCAGAAATATACCCCAGCTACATCTAAGCTGGGGTTCAAGGACGGTGCAGCAGAAATATACCCCAGCTACATCTAAGCTGGGGTTCAAGGACGGTGCAGCAGAAATATACCCCAGTTACATCTAAGCTGGGGTTCAAGGACGGTGCATCAGAAATATACCCCAGCTACATCTAAGCTGGGGTTCAAGGACGGTGCATCAGAAATATCCCCCAGCTACATCTCCCCTGGGGTTCAAGGACGGTGAATCAGTAATATACCCCAGATACATCTAAGCTGGGGTTCAAGGACGGTGCATCAGAAATATACCCCAGCTACATCTAAGCTGGGGTTCAAGGACGGTGCAGCAGAAATATACCCCAGCTACATCTAAGCTGGGGTTCGAGGACGGTGCAGCAGAAATATACCCCAGCTACATCTAAGCTGGGGTTCGAGGACGGTGCAGCAGAAATATACCCCAGCTACATCTAAGCTGGGGTTCAAAGTAGTTTTATAATATATGGAATTCAAAGCAGGTATATGCAAAGTAATATTGACAGGGAGTGAAAAAAAGATTAAATAATTGTTAACGAGGTCTATCAAAGTAATTTAATTTAAAGATTAATTTATGTCAGGGTTCAAAATAGGTCAGTGTGAGGTGGGAGGCAAAATATATAGACTGGAACGCCAGTAATTTATATATATTCTAGAGTATGCTAAACTGAGTTAGTTTTTCAACTTTATTAAATTAATGAACAAGGATTACTTCCCAGCTTTCGTTTTTATGGTAGTACTGAAAAAATCGGTAAAGGTTATAAGTAGTCTTCTCAATTATTTTCAGTTCAAGAACAAACTTACAAGTTGTGTGTTTGTTTTTTTCTGCAGTGGATTTGTTCCCAGGCAGGAAGAACTCTGTGTTTCTCTCCAGGAAGTACAACACAAACTTCACTTGTGACTTCAACCTGGTGTTATATCCCTTTGACGTTCAGTACTGTGACATGCGCCTCAGGATGATTTCAGCCTCCAAGAACTACCTCACCTTCGATGAGGTGGCCTCTTCTGCTGCCTACTACGGCAGTTCCCTCCTGCTGGAGTACCAGGTCGGTGCAGGTCAACTGAAATTTCGTCTGTGAACTATTTAAAACACTAAAATTAAAAGAAACTTTTTTCCCTTTTCTCACATCCGAATTTGCATGACAGTGTCCTCAAATTATTTATGTTGATGGTTGTGTTCACCAGTCCACCGGTGCAGCTGGTAGTGCTGCTGTTGTCGTACAGTGATGGCTCTCATAAAGAAACTGGAGCACGCATCAATAACTGGGACGCTACTCTTCAAACAGAACTGTTTGCCATGCTCCTTGCACTCAAATTCACCCATGTATCGAGGGCTGACACTCTAATTATAACTGATTTTCTGTCATCTATAAATGCTCTCAATTCATTAAGTATAATTTGTGGCATGCTTGTGTCAGAAGCCAGACACAGGTATGATAGGACTGTAGACAGTGTAGTCGGAGTGCACATGCTGTGGATTCCATCTCACATTGGTCTTCAGATTCATGACAAAAATGCTGAATTGGCTAAGCTGTATGCTTTCAAAAAGGGAGCTGATTACAATCTTGGCTTGTTAGTGAGCAGTTTGAGAACAATAATACGCAAAGAACTTCAATTGAACTTTATTGATTTAAGAGTGAGGGAGATAGACACCAGTCAGTCCATCTATCATCATTCCATCATGCAGGAGGAGCCACATGTCTATGGTGCATCCAACAAGATAAGCAGACTCTTGGATGTCACTACTGCCCGGCTCCGGCTGGGTTACAAGTATCTATGGCAGGTTAAATCACCACCACCAGATGTAGACCAAACGAAATGTAAACTTTGCCAGATGGACTATTGTCACACCTTGCGTCATTATGTACTGGAGTGTGATAAAATTAATGAATTTAGAGACAACTCACTCAGAAATGTTCAAGATACCTCAAAGGTATGTGAAAGTATTTTATCCATAGTGGTGTATTACAAACCATTCTGGAAAAATACCCTGACTTTGCTAACTGTAAATAAAACTAACATATATATTAATAACTCATTGAAATTGTGATCAGGTATGGACGTGTAAATTGTCCATTACCTTTATAACTTGTTCAGCTATCAAAACGCTGGAGTCCAGTCCCTGGACCCATTATGTACCTCTGTAATCTTTTTTATGCTACCGCCCACAGGATGGGTATGGGGTGCATAATAAAGATATTAAACTAAGTAACCATTAAAGACACAACAAGACTCCAGGGGGACATCAACCAAATCCTTAAATGGGCCGCTGAAAACAATATGAAGTTCATTGAAGAAAAATTTCAATTTCTCCGATATGGAAAAATTAAAATTAAAATTAAATTCGCCGATGCCACGAAGATAGGTAGGATAATTGATTCAAACGTAGATGTTAGGGAACTTCAGGAGGATTTAGACAAACTCTACTCTTGGTCAGAAAAGTGGCAGATGCAGTTCATTGTAGATAAATGCAAGGTTCTGAAGCTCGGAAGTGTCCATAACCCTAGCACTTATAAGTTAAATAATGTAGAACTTAGCCATACAGATTGCGAAAAGGACTTGGGGGTTATGGTAAGCAGCAACCTTAAACCAAGACAGCAGTGGCTAAGCGTACGTAATAAGGCAAATATGTAAAGTAAAAGGACACAAGTGCAACTAATGTGACATTTATTGTGGCAACGTTTCGCTCTCCAGGAGCTTTATCAAGCCATTAAGGCTTGATAAAGCTCATGGAGAGCGAAACGTTGCCACAATAAATGTCACATTAGTTGCACTTGTGTCCTTTTACTTTACATATTGTCGGTAATTCTACCAACTTTATTACAATAAGGCAAATAGATTACTGGGATTTGTATCAAGAAGTGTAAGCAACAGAAGTCCAGAGGTCATACTGCAGCTTTATACATCATTAGTAAGGCCTCACCTAGATTATGCAGCTCAATTCTGGTCTCCATATTACAGAATCGACATAAATTCGTTAGAAAACATTCAGCGTAGGATGACTAAATTAATACATAACATTAGAAATCTTCATTATGAAGAAAGATTGAAGACTCTTAAGTTACATTCACTTGTTAGACGAAGAATGAGGGGAGACCTGATCGAAGTGTATAAGTGGAAGATAGGTATTAATAAAGGGAATATTAACAAGGTCTTGAGGATGTCTCTCCAAGAGAGAACCCACAGTAATGGATTTAAATTAGATAAGTTTAGATTTAGAAAGGACATAGGAAAGTATTGGTTTGGAAAACAAGAGGATTCGTATTAGTCCTCCTGTTTCGAGTCCTCAGGTCAAGAAGGGATCGTGGTCAGTGTCTGGACAGCAGGGGACGACGAAGTTGACGATCAAGAAGACGAATGGAAAGCCAGAAACGATGAAGAAGAAAGAGACTGCTGTGGAAACTCCCGTGGAAACCTCCAACGCATTCTCGGTGCTACCCGACGAATGTGAGTCTACTACTGGGATCGTCACGACGAACGACAAGGAAGGTAAGAATATTGTTGTTGTTGGGGATAGCCAGGTTAGATACATGGATAGGGCATTCTGCTTGAAGGACAGGAGTAGGAGACAAAGGGTATGCTTTCCTGGGGCTGGGATGGAGGACATTGTTAGCCGGCTTGACAACATCATGAACGGTAATGGGATCAATCCTATTATTTGCCTCAGTGCTGGAGGCAATGATGTAGGCAAGCGTAGAAGTGAGGATTTAGTTAGAAAGTTCAGGACAGCTATAGACATGATTAGGAAGAAGGGGGGGCGCCCTGTTATATGTGGCATTTTGCCAAGAAGAGGTGTTGGTAATGAATGGTTGTCCAGAGCAATTGGTATTAATTGTTGGCTGGATAAACACTGTGAGGATAATGCAGTACCATTCATTGACAACTGGGACAACTTCTATGGCCGAAATGACATGTATGCCAGGGATGGGGTTCACTTATCCAGGGCAGGTGTGGGTTTTCTTGCTAACTCAGTTGAGGGGGTTGTTAGGACTTTAAACTAGGATTAGTTAGAGGTATGGGTTTAGAAATGATTAATAATGAGTATGGATATATTGACTTATGCTCTGATATTAAGAATCTTTATAGTAACTGTCATGGAGTAACTCTGGGTAATGATAATTTCAGAAATTGTGTAAAAACAAAGATGAATATGAAAAATGTGCAGAAGAAAAAACATATGATGGT
>NW_027198733.1:0-40325 GCF_038502225.1 Cherax quadricarinatus
GTGAACGTGTGTGTTTGGATTGTGATCATGTTTTTTTTTTGCGTTCATGTTATATCTTAGTTGGAGGTGAGTGGGATCGTCTTGGTTATAATGATTTGAGAGGATTTGTGTGAAAATGGGTGTTAGTCTGTTATGTTGATCTTAGTTTATGGTGATTTTGGTAGGGTTTTGACTATATTCAGTGGTGTATTAGTAGTACTCAAATGGTGTTTTGGAAGTGTTTCAGTGTTGTTTGGAAATGTTCAAAGGTGTTTTTGAAGGTGTTCAAATGATGTGCAAGAGTATTTATGAAGGTGTTCTGGGATTATTCAGTGGTGATTTGGGGGTATTCGAATGATGTTTTTGGAGTATTCAAAATGATATTTTGGAAGTGTTTCAGTGTTGTTTGGAAATGTTGAAAGGTATTTTTGTGAGTATTCAAATGATTTATGAGAGTGTTTTGAAGGTGTTCAAAGTGAGGTGTGTGTGCGTATTAACTTCGTAATATGTAAAATTGTGACTAGTGAATTTATCGAAAAGTGCTTGTAAGTGTTGTGGTGACTTTTTCTGATGAAATAGTTAAAACGAGAAAAATTGTGGGTTATGAGTGAAAATTGTGAGGTGTTGGTGGGAGTGTGAGGGTTTGGGAGGGTGGGGAGAAGGAGAGAGAGAAGGTTACTTCGTGGGGAGTGACCTGAGATGAAATAGTTAAAACGAGAAAAAAATGTCTAGACTTGTGTTGTATTTTGTAAAGAAATTGTGGATTGTTGTGGGTATTAACGAAAAAAATGTGAAATTATTTGGGTTATCCTGGGTTAAGAGTGAAAATGTTTTCACTATGTTGTATATGAAATGTGTATGGGGGGAAGTCGACAAGATTCAGCCTGTGTGTGCGGTCATCACGTGACGTCACTGACATAAGGGGAAGTCGACAAGATTCAGCCTGTATGTGTGAGGTCATCACGTGATGTCACTGACCGCCGAGTAAACATAGGGGTGACGTCACACTTGTTTAGACCTGTAGTAAGAGAAAGTACCATGCCTCATAGGAGGAGTTCATTTGAATGCTTACCCCCAGAGGAGGAATCCAAAGACTCGATCCGAGGAGATGGAGGAGAAATACTTGATCCAAGGAGATAATAAGAATTTCGAAACCCCATAGGGGGGAATCCATAAGCTTGATCCGAGGAATTGGAGTCTATGTATTATCGAGAAAAACAAAATTGGGATGGGGGTGAAAGTTGGAGGGGAAATCCAAAAAACTTGATTCGAGGAAGTGGAGTCTTTGTATTATCGAGAAAAACTTGATCCGAGGAGATGGAGATCATAAGAAAATTAAAAAAAAAAAATTGGGATGGGGTGAAAGTGAGAGCGGAAACCTCAAAAATTTGATCCGAGGACATGGAGTCTTTGTATTATCGAGAAAAAAAAATGGGGATGGGGGTGAAAGTGGGAGGGGGAACCTCAAAAATTTGATCCGAGGAGAGCAAAAGAAAATGAAAAAAAATTTGAAAAAATCAGAAAAAAAAATCGGGGGGCGGGGGGCGATCCGGACGACGCTGCAGAAGGCGCAGCAGAAGGCGCGGGCGGGCGCGAGGGCGCGAGGCGGGCGCGTGGGGCGCGGCGGGCGGGTGGGTCAGCGCGAGGCGGGCGCGTGGGGCGCGACGGGCGGGTGGGTCAGCGCGAGGGCGCGGGCGTGGGGGGCGCGGGGGCGCGGGTGGGGGGTCGTGGGTGGGGGTCGTGGGTGGGGGTCGTGGGTGGGGGTCGTGGGTGGGGTCATGGGTGGGGTCGTGGGTGGGGGTCGTTGGTGGGGTCATTGGTGGGGTCATGGGTGGGGGTCGTGGGTGGGGTCAAGGTCATTAGCACATAGGTGTGAAAAGGAGACCGCTCAGAGGAGACGGTACTGTGGGGGAGACCGCTCAGGAAGAGACCGCTCAGGAAGAGACCGCTTAGGAAGAGAACGCTCTGCCGCAGGAGCCACTGAGCCGCCTTCAGTACTACTTATATGTATATATATATATATATATATATATATATATATATATATATATATATATATATATATATATATATATATATATATATATATATATATATATATATATATATATATATATATATATATATATATATATATATATATATATATATATATATATATATATATATATATATATATATATATATATATATATATATATATATATATATATATATGCAATAAGATCACAGCAAACAGGTGAATAGTGAAATTCAACCTGCTTTAGTGGTTGTTTTACATATATATATATATATATTTACATAAATACATATTTATATATATATATATATATTTATATATATATATATATATATATATATATATATATATATATATATATATATATATATATATATATATATATATATATATATATATATATATATATATATATATATATATGCAATAAGATCACAGTAAACAGGTGATTTCAAAATATGCAAAACAACCACTCTGAAAAAATAGAGAAATTCCAAGCGCTTTCGTGACTACTCACATTATCAAGGAACTATGAAAGTGAAGCATTTAGGAAGAATTTAATAATACACTGGACAAATAAATAGCTTGGGGGTGAGTTGTGCAAAGGACCTATCCAAGTTGGCTCGCCGCGCGTCACGTGTTTAACCGTTGTGGGATCTGATAGTGAGGTGCTGGCCGGACCCCTTATATAGCTTCCTTGGATGCTTCACTTTCATAGTTCCTTGATAATGTGAGTAGTCACGAGAGCGCTTGGAATTTCTCTATTTTTTCAGAGTGGTTGTTTTGCATATATATATATATATATATATATATATATATATATATATATATATATATATATATATATATATATATACCGTCAGTAGTCGTACTGTTTTCAACAGACTTAGTAACTTTCGCAGTAAGTCTATCCTTACCTCATTCAAACACACATAGTCTATGAACTCGATTAAGTCGAAATAAACGACTATAAATGAATAAACAGAAAGATGGACAGGGGGCTGGAACAGTGGCCCTGGGTGGTGGAGCAGCCACCATGACACACACGATGGCCCCAGAAGCATGTCTCTCATATACTTTGAACTTTAAGAAATTTAAAAAAATTAGTCTTCATTCTAAAAAGTATATAAATAATTTTTGATAATGGAAGAACACGTCTGTAAACACAGAATCCAAAAGTCAATTAGACAATCAGTGTGGAAAAAGACACTTAATGTAGAGTTCAAGACATTTATTACAGGACACGTTTCGCCAAGTTTTACTTCATCATTCCTAATATGTTTATTAGGACTGAAGAACCACACTTGGCGAAACGTTTCCTCTAATAAATGTCCTGAACTGTACGTATCTTTTGCTACATCTCGTCGGTATCACCAGACTGTTTTTCAGACAACGTTTTTGTGATACAAGATTTTAGAAATCACATAGGCCTATACGAGATAAAGGAACAATATCAATGGAAGTTGAGACTCACTGAGAGACAGGAGCTGGAGCCGAGGGTATACCAGCCACACATGTCAAACACCTGCAGAGGTTTCAGGCTTGTGATCACTTGGTGCAACTGTTGACAAATACATACATTACATTTAGTAAAACTGCTAAATATTTCACTTCCAGATATGTGTATCTTAATAACCTACAAAGATAATCTTTTTGAAGTATAAACATTTTATTTTAATCAACATTTCCAGTCACTGTTCTGCATATCTCTAAAATTATTTTATTCTGTTAGAGTTATTAGTAAAGCATATAACAACTTTATTTTAATGCTTCATCCTCATGTTTCGTTTGACTTTTATAAGAGTCCCTCTGAGGCTGTGTTGATTACCACGTCTTCTTGTCACTTTTACAAGAGCCCCTCTGAGGCTGCATGGATTACCACGTCTTCTTGTCACTTTTACAAGAGTCCCTCTGAGGCTGCATGGATTACCACGTCTTCTTGTCACTTTTACAAGAGTCCCTCTGAGGCTGCATGGATTACCACGTCTTCTTGTCACTTTTACAAGAGTCCCTCTGAGGCTGCATGGATTACCACGTCTTCTTGTCACTTTTACAAGAGTCCCTCTGAGGCTGCATGGATTACCACGTCTTCTTGTCACTTTTACAAGAGTCCCTCTGAGGCTGCATGGATTACCACGTCTTCTTGTCACTTTTACAAGAGTCCCTCTGAGGCTGCATGGATTACCACGTCTTCTTGTCACTTTTACAAGAGTCCCTCTGAGACTGCATGGATTACCACGTCTTCTTGTCACTTTTACAAGAGTCCCTCTGAGGCTGCATGGATTACCACGTCTTCTTGTCACTTTTACAAGAGTCCCTCTGAGGCTGCATGGATTACCACGTCTTCTTGTCACTTTTACAAGAGTCCCTCTGAGGCTGCATGGATTACCACGTCTTCTTGTCACTTTTACAAGAGTCCCTCTTAGGCTGCATGGATTACCACGTCTTCTTGTCACTTTTACAAGAGTCCCTCTGAGGCTGCATGGATTACCACGTCTTCTTGTCACTTTTACAAGAGTCCCTCTGAGGCTGCATGGATTACCACGTCTTCTTGTCACTTTTACAAGAGTCCCTCTGAGGCTGCATGGATTACCACGTCTTCTTGTCACTTTTACAAGAGTCCCTCTGAGGCTGCATGGATTACCACGTCTTCTTGTCACTTTTACAAGAGTCCCTCTGAGACTGCATGGATTACCACGTCTTCTTGTCACTTTTACAAGAGTCCCTCTGAGGCTGCATGGATTACCACGTCTTCTTGTCACTTTTACAAGAGTCCCTCTGAGGCTGCATGGATTACCACGTCTTCTTGTCACTTTTACAAGAGTCCCTCTGAGGCTGCATGGATTACCACGTCTTCTTGTCACTTTTACAAGAGTCCCTCTTAGGCTGCATGGATTACCACGTCTTCTTGTCACTTTTACAAGAGTCCCTCTGAGGCTGCATGGATTACCACGTCTTCTTGTCACTTTTACAAGAGTCCCTCTTAGGCTGCATGGATTACCACGTCTTCTTGTCACTTTTACAAGAGTCCCTATGAGGCTGCATGGATTACCACGTCTTCTTGTCACTTTTACAAGAGTCCCTCTGAGGCTGCATGGATTACCACGTCTTCTTGTCACTTTTACAAGAGTCCCTCTGAGGCTGCATGGATTACCACGTCTTCTTGTCACTTTTACAAGAGTCCCTCTTAGGTTGCATGGATTACCACGTCTTCTTGTCACTTTTACAAGAGTCCCTCTGAGGCTGCATGGATTACCACGTCTTCTTGTCACTTTTACAAGAGTCCCTCTTAGGCTGCATGGATTACCACGTCTTCTTGTCACTTTTACAAGAGTCCCTCTGAGGCTGCATGGATTACCACGTCTTCTTGTCACATTTACAAGAGTCCCTCTGAGGCTACATGGATTACCACGTCTTCTTGCCACTTTTACAAGAGTCCCTCTGAGGCTGCAAGGATTACCACGTCTTCTTGTCACTTTTACAAGAGTCCCTCTTAGGCTGCATTGATAACCACGTCTTCTTGTCACTTTTACAAGAGTCCCTCTGAGGCTGCATGGATTACCACGTCTTCTTGTCACTTTTACAAGAGTCCCTCTTAGGTTGCATGGATTACCACGTCTTCTTGTCACTTTTACAAGAGTCCCTCTGAGGCTGCATGGATTACCACGTCTTCTTGTCACTTTTACAAGAGTCCCTCTTAGGCTGCATGGATTACCACGTCTTCTTGTCACTTTTACAAGAGTCCCTCTGAGGCTGCATGGATTACCACGTCTTCTTGTCACATTTACAAGAGTCCCTCTGAGGCTGCATGGATTACCACGTCTTCTTGCCACTTTTACAAGAGTCCCTCTGAGGCTGCAAGGATTACCACGTCTTCTTGTCACTTTTACAAGAGTCCCTCTTAGGCTGCATTGATTACCACGTCTTCTTGTCACTTTTACAAGAGTCCCTCTGAGGCTGCATGGATTACCACGTCTTCTTGTCACTTTTACAAGAGTCCCTCTTAGGCTGCATGGATTACCACGTCTTCTTGTCACTTTTACAAGAGCCCCTCTGAGGCTGCATGGATTACCACGTCTTCTTGTCACTTTTACAAGAGCCCCTCTGAGGCTGCATGGATTACCACGTCTTCTTGTCACTTTTACAAGAGTCCCTCTTAGGCTGCATGGATTACCACGTCTTCTTGTCACTTTTACAAGAGTCCCTCTGAGGCTGCATGGATTACCACATCTTCTTGTCACTTTTACAAGAGTCCCTCTGAGGCTGCATGGATTACCACGTCTTCTTGTCACTTTTACAAGAGTCCCTCTTAGGCTGCATGGATTACCACGTCTTCTTGTCACTTTTACAAGAGTCCCTCTGAGGCTGCATGGATTACCACGTCTTCTTGTCACTTTTACAAGAGTCCCTCTTAGGCTGCATGGATTACCACGTCTTCTTGTCACTTTTATAAGAGTCCCTCTGAGGCTGCATGGATTACCACATCTTCTTGTCACTTTTACAAGAGTCCCTCTGAGGCTGCATGGATTACCACGTCTTCTTGTCACTTTTACAAGAGTCCCTCTGAGGCTGCATGGATTACCACGTCTTCTTGTCACTTTTACAAGAGTCCCTCTGAGGTTGCATGGATTACCACGTCTTCTTGTCACTTTTACAAGAGTCCCTCTGAGGCTGCATGGATTACCACGTCTTCTTGTCACTCCAATATTTCATTAGCGATTATCCTGTTTATCAAAATACATTCCAACTTTATTTCAATCGTCTTGAACAATGACCTGAAACTCGCATTTTGTCTTCCCTTGTCTCTGACGCTTCCACATCTGATGCAAGAATTATAATTTCTTAATCGATGCTGTTTGCTGCATCAACTATGACCCCTTTTCCTCTAGCCTTTCTGCTCTCTCTCTCTCTCTCTCTCTCTCTCTCTCTCTCTCTCTCTCTCTCTCTCTCTCTCTCTCTCTCTCTCTCTTTCTCTTTTTACACAGTGTTTGACAAGGTTAAGGATCCCTAACTTTATTGACAAGCTATTTACAGGTTAAGCATTCCTGACTTTATTGACAAGCTAAGAGCTGTTACCTACATCAGCTCATTTGAAAGTATTTTTATTGTTATGAGACATACAAGTAGGGAACAGGATGAAGTTGGAGCCATCTGTGGGCCAGCATTTTCATTTGATCAACTGACTTTATCTCGTTGACATCATTATGCTGTACGACTGTGTTCCATACTCGAGTTATCCTGGGTATATAGGATCTCAGATGGAGTGATGTTCTGGAGAAGGGTACAGCCAGAGTGAAGTTGCTGCTTTCTGCCCGTCTTGTGGCATAAAAGCTTGTTTCACGCTGTCCTCGAAGTGGATCCAAGTGTGGTACTTTGACAATATTGGCCTTGTACATAACAGTAAGGCCACCCACATCCCTCCTATGTTGAAGGCTCTGCTGAAATGACAGATCTATCCAGGATGGGTCCAGGCGAGAGATGAGACGTCTTGCTCTGTTCTCTACTCTGTCAAGCAGTCTCTCTCTCTCTCTCTCTCTCTCTCTCTCTCTCTCTCTCTCTCTCTCTCTCTCTCTCTCTCTCTCTCTCTCTCTCTGCCTCTCATCTCTTTTACCTTTGCTTTGTTATGCTGAGCGAATGTTATGCATCCTAATGTTTCTTTCAACAAGATTTTAATTCTTAAATATCCCGTCTCACACTCACCTTCCCTGAATATATTAAACAGATGCATGTATTTATTTGATTTTCTTATATATTATTATGTCTCCATCATTAAAACTTCATTTTCCCCAAAATTAGGAAGTCTACTTGTTAAATTTCTTCAGTATTCATAATTGCGCTGTTATTCAGCTTCACAACAACTAATCAAACCAGCCTAAAACTAACTTGCAACTCAATGACTTAATATAAATTACTTGCAGCATTGCACATCAGTCAACAGCACAGTTTCAAATTAACAATTCAATGGACAACTATTCTAAAATTTAACAATTCCACGTATATACTACATGAAGCATCATACACCTACTTGTAACTTCAGATCTCTGTCTTTGATCAAGCAACTCATATCTTTCAACATTCCAACACCTTTGTTTATCTGAAAATTTATGATAAATTCACGTAAATTAACATAACATTAGTAACAAAAGTAATAAAAATATTTTTAAAAATATTTCCAAAGAGTCAAGAGTCACGCACAGAGAGGAAGAGGCCGGGAGAATACCGGCGAATCTTTAATAATAATACTAATACACAGAGAGATGGACACCATGGCCCTTCTAGGGCAGGGTAGGTGCCTGAGTCCCAGCTTGTAGCTCACAAGCCTCTCATTCCCATTAGCCCCCTTGGGGCGGGGATGGCAGACCAGAGAGGCCTAGCTTGTGGCTAGGCCTGGGGACAGTTGGTCCCAAAGATGAGAAGGTACTTGGGCCTCCTCCCATGGGAGACTTACGTCTCAGATACTCCCTAAAGAGGGAGCCAAGGCCGGGCCACCACTTGGAAAAGGCCCGGGCCGGGAGAATACCGGCGAATCTTTAATAATAATAAAAAATAAATGCACAGAGAGATCGACACCATGCCCCGCTCTTCTAGGGTAGGGTAGGTGCCTGAGCCCGAGCTTGCAGTTCACCAGACTGCCATTCCCATTAGTCCCCTTGAGGTGTGGATGGCAGACCAGAGAGGCCTAGCTTCTCCCTACAAGCCCCGTGAGGGCGGGAAATGTGTCTAGGCCTGGGGACAGTTGGTCCCGACGATAAGGAGGTACTTGCACCTCCTCCCATGGCAGACATTAGTCTGAGATACTCCCCAGAAAGGGAGCCAAGGCCGGGCCACCACTTGGAAAAGGCCCGGGCCGGGAGAGTACCGGCAGATCAAAAAGAAGAAGATGCACAGAGATAATTCTCAGTGCACCTCAGTAAATTTTAAACACATCGAGGAACTGATAAATTAGATACTTTCTTTACCAAATTTGTAAGAGATTCTTGTTATGATGATAACTCACGAAATCGTAGTGACACGATTGCAAACAAATCATGCAACGGGTTGGGCTTGAACCCGCGGATAACGCGTCGGTCTGGACTTTTACGGCTGTGACCGCGGGTTTCATCCCTTCCCGTGGTATGGTTTATGATAAGGCAAACTATACTTCTTTTTCTCGCCCTCCATCAGCTTGTTGTACAGATGAACTATCACATCGTCATGTTAACTCACACCTCTCAACAGATATACTCGCCATCACACGGATTCTGGGTAAACCTGTTCAGAAATGTCTTTCCTGCTAGCCTTCCCGTTGTGCTCATTCAGTTTCACGAATGAGCACCTGGTGTTTCAACATTATTTGCAAGACCATTAGGACTCCAAGTCACAGTACCATTATTCTTTAAATTCTGTCTCTTAGGAAGGCATTTTGGTATTCAAGATAATAATAACCTTTTTCCTGATTTTGTACAAATTGAAGGTACACGTCGATGGCTGTGTCCTCCAGCTACCAATAAGTCGTACAGACAGCTGGGCCACTCGATGGCTGTGTCCTCCAGCTACCAATAAGTCGTACAGACAGCTGGGCCACTCGATGGCTGTGTCCTCCAGCTACCAATAAGTCGTACAGACAGCTGGGCCACTCGATGGCTGTGTCCTCCAGCTACCAATAAGTCGTACAGACAGCTGGGCCACTCGATGGCTGTGTCCTCCAGCTACCAATAAGTCGTACAGACAGCTGGGCCACTCGATGGCTGTGTCCTCCAGCTACCAATAAGTCGTACAGCCAGCTGGGCCACTCGATGGCTGTGTCCTCCAGCTACCAATAAGTCGTACAGCCAGCTGGGCCACTCGATGGCTGTGTCCTCCAGCTACCAATAAGTCGTACAGACAGCTGGGCCACTCGATGGCTGTGTCCTCCAGCTACCAATAAGTCGTACAGCCAGCTGGGCCACTCGATGGCTGTGTCCTCCAGCTACCAATAAGTCGTACAGCCAGCTGGGCCACTCGATGGCTGTGTCCTCCAGCTACCAATAAGTCGTACAGCCAGCTGGGCCACTCGATGGCTGTGTCCTCCAGCTACCAATAAGTCGTACAGCCAGCTGGGCCACTCGATGGCTGTGTCCTCCAGCTACCAATAAGTCGTACAGCCAGCTGGGCCACTCGATGGCTGTGTCCTCCAGCTACCAATAAGTCGTACAGCCAGCTGGGCCACTCGATGGCTGTGTCCTCCAGCTACCAATAAGTCGTACAGCCAGCTGGGCCACTCGATGGCTGTGTCCTCCAGCTACCAATAAGTCGTACAGACAGCTGGGCCACTCGATGGCTGTGTCCTCCAGCTACCAATAAGTCGTACAGCCACCTGAGCCACTCGATGGCTGTGTCGTCCAGCTACCAATAAGTCGTACAGACAGCTGGGCCACTCGATGGCTGTGTCCTCCAGCTACCAATAAGTCGTACAGCCACCTGAGCCACTCGATGGCTGTGTCGTCCAGCTACCAATAAGTCGTACAGACAGCTGGGCCACTCGATGGCTGTGTCCTCCAGCTACCAATAAGTCGTACAGACAGCTGGGCCACTCGATGGCTGTGTCCTCCAGCTACCAATAAGTCGTACAGACAGCTGGGCCACTCGATGGCTGTGTCCTCCAGCTACCAATAAGTCGTACAGACAGCTGGGCCACTCGATGGCTGTGTCCTCCAGCTACCAATAAGTCGTACAGACAGCTGGGCCACTCACATGGTTTCAAATTTTCTATTTCAGAAACAAAGTGAATTATTATAACGAAATGCTGTTTCTCATCCCGGTCTATTTTACACTAATATGCCTTCCATATCTTGCACTTTTTACAGAATTATATTTTATTCTTCGTTATTGTTGGTAAAACTCTGCATATTGTAATTAACTTATACCTGGAGGAGGTTTCAGGGGTCAATGTCCCCAAGACGTTTACCCCCGAACTCTTAGAGGCCTGGTCATGGATCAGAGGGGCCGGGACCAGGGGGACCGTGACCAAGGGGTCCGTGACCAGGGGGTCCGTGACCAGGGGGTCCGTGACAAAGGGGTCCATAATCAGGTCTCTTAGTGCTCCTTGTACTTTTTACACAATTATCCATTACTGAATAACTATATTTTGTTCGTACCTTATAGATTATTTCTTGCATTTCTTAGGTAAGATTTGCCAGGAATCAGGGCAAATGTTTTCTGACGTGGGTCTTAGTCATATGATAACCCGCCACTGGAGCTTTTAGTCATCTGACTGAGGCCTTCCACTGGCTTACTTGTCTACCCCCCCCTTTAAAAAATTAAAATGTACACTTGTATTGCATTTCTTCACTAGTTATTCATATTTTCTTCTATAGTACTGCGCACCTTGTAATTCACTTACATTATGATCTTCACTACAGACTAACACACCGGATTTTGAAATTAAATTATTACTGCATTGAATAACTCTACATTTTATTGTTAGCTTATACATTGTTCTTTATTGTTCATTATTGTTTGCATTACTCTCATCTTATAATTATCTTTTACACTGTTCCTTGCATTTTTATGTCTTATTATTTATTACCGAATACATCTACATTTTATTCTTAGCTTATGTATTGTTTCACTATTTCTTTTTAGAATTCTTCTTTACTGTTGTTATATTACTTTTAAAACTCTCCATTTTGTATTTACCTTCCATACTGTTCTTGGCACTTTTTACCCAGTTATACATGTCTTTATTAATACCCGCTAATTTGGTCATATTTTGTTAATTCATATTTTTACAAAGTTCTACAACACCTTGTAACTAAGTTTAATATTGTAACTACTTTATATTCTCTTTGTAGACCAGATTACATTCTTTCTATTTTAACAAGTAAATCTCCTCTTTTTTCTTAGTATTTCACTACATTTTTAACTAGATTTTGCAACTCGACATTTTCTACGTACTACGTCAAGTATTTATTGTCTTTATAATGTACACAGTTTTTAACTACAAGTTCCATTACATTTTTCAGTACATATATTTTTTACTCTTCAAAATCTAGTAACTTTTCATACAGCAATTATTTTACTTATATTGTATCATAAGACTTCCTAGATTTTATTAAAGACACTGCCATTATTTACAATAAGTGTTAAACAGGAATGGTAACAGATGTCGACCTCACCTTCCTCTCAGATCTCTACAGTAATCAGTAGACAGCTAACCAAGACTGCAAATAATACACAAATAACTGAGCTCAAGCAATCTTTAATACTTAAAAGAACGTCATCAATGGAGCAAAAAGGGAAATGTATCAGAGTATAGTGATGCCACCACATTTTATGTGTATAAAGCACTCATAAACGTAGCAGCGAGCAGGAGGTTGGTGGCAGCGAGAATGTTGTGTCGGAGGGCAATGTGTGGTGTGAATATTGTTACGAGTATGGCCGTACCCAATATATTTTATACTAGGATGTGCTCCTTTTTATTATTATTAGTATTATTATTATTATTATTATTATATATATATATATATATATATATATATATATATATATATATATATATATATATATATATATATATATATATATATATATATATATATATATATATATGTGTGTGTGTGTGTGTGTGTGTGTGTGTTAATGGTAATATTCTTATATTATATTGTTAGGCGTTCATAATAGTGCCTGCTGCAGTGTTCCTTCTTTCTTATGTTCTTATGTTCTTACTAGTTGGAGCGCCAGTTACTAGTTCAGGTACTGGCCTACCTTCCGCCAAGTCACGTGATCCAACCTGACGTCAGCTTACCGCTCACTGGTACAGTCAGTAGGTTCACCGCACTTGCTCTGAGTAGGTTCTCCACACTCACTCTGACTAGCACTCTCACTTCCAGTCTGGGCTTGCATAGCCAAGGGAGCATACCTCACTCAGTTACTCATTGACCTCTCATAAGAACATAAGAAAGAAGGAACACTGCAACAGGCCTACTGACCCATGCGGAGCATGTCCATGTCTCCCCTTCCCGGATTAGCCCAATGACCCACCCAGTCTGGTCACCTCCACTCAAGAAGGGAGCACGGCACCAGACCCAGCAGCACAAGCTAGTCAGGTCCAACTCACACCCACTCATGTACTTATCTAACCTATTTTTAAAACTACAAAACGTTTTAGCCTCAATAACTGTACTCGGGAGTTTGTTCCACTCATCCACAACTCTATTACCAAACCAGTGCTTTCCTATATCCTTCCTGAATCCGAATTTTTCCAACTTGAAACCATTGCTGCGAGTCCTGTCTTGGCTGGAAATTTTCAGCACGCTATTTACATCCCCTTTATTTATTCCTGTTTTCCATTTATACACCTCGATCATATCCCCCTTAATTCTCTCTGGTGGTCGTTTTCCTTTCATAGTTGACTTCCTTTTCTTAAGTTTGTCTCTTTCGAGTTATTTATGCTCGGGTGAATTAATCGTTCAGTTGTCTGAATAAGCCGTGTCGGCCTTTGTATGTTAATTTGTGGTCTAAGCTATTCTAAGTCATGCTGGATGGAAATGAGACTAAGTCTGTCACGAGTTCTTGTATACTCTGAAGTAATAGTTCAGCTAAGTCTTAGTAACCATTGTAGGTTGCCTTATGATGGAATATAATTGAAGTTAGTACAAAGATCGATCAGATGAGGTTGATATGAGGTCGATTTATCCATATCAATATACTGGCACGTACCAAGAGAAGCGTGAGATAAACTCCTTATTTTATGTCAATCCTAACATTATATAATCATATATTAAGCTAAAACTCTACTAGTAGATATTCTAAGTTTTAGTTACTTGTTTTGTAATCCTGAATTATTATTAAAAGTTATTGTTACAAAACCGTAAACAGGCCACCAAGAATGTTACCTTAACACTCTACCAACAGATGTTACCTTAACACTCTACCATACCATTGTAGATGTTACCTTAACACTCTACCATACCATTGTAGATGTTACCTTAACACTCTACCATACCATTGGAGAAGGTTAAGAAGACGAGTTTTGTAACAATATTATGCAGAGAATTAGTTTGGAGATTAAGAAGTGAGGAAGTTACGATAAGTATTACGATAAGTATTACTAGCATGTAATAAAAAAATGCAGTTCACTACAGCACTACTGTTAAAAATAGTTTAATTTTTAAAAACTTTAAAATTATAAACCTTGCTATAGCAAAACTGCGCTGTTCAAAGCCGCGTTATACAAGGTATTACTATACAGTAGCGGGGATGTTGCAGTTTGTAATATCGCCGCCTCTCTGGCAAGACGGTGATGGGATGACTGATGGTGAAAGTGTTTCTTCTTTCTCGGGTCATCCTGCCTCAATTTTCAATTGCAGTGCTAGATCTCTCAGTAAACATTATGATGACATCACAACCCTCCTTAACTCACTACATGTTAAATTAACCTTAATCGTTCTCACTGAAACCTGGTTAAAATATTGCACAATATATATTTATAACATTACTACAGATCACATCATAATGGAGGTAGCATTGCAATATACTATTCCAATGAGATTTTTTTTATTTATTTAGTAACACATCGGCTGTTTCCTATGAAGGTAGGGTGGCCTGAAAAAGGAAAACTTTCACCATCACTCTCTCCATCACTGTCTTGCTAGAGGTGCACTTACACTACAGTTATAAAACTGCAACATTAACACTCCTCTTTCTGAGTGCAGACACTGTACTTCCCATCTCCAGGAATCAAGTCCTGGCTGCTGATTTCTCTGAATCCCTTCATAAATGTTACTTTGCTCACACTCCAACAGCACGTCAAGGCCTAAAAATAACTTGTCTCCATTCGTTCCTTACACGATCATCCATGCTTGCTGGAAGTCCAAGCCCCTCGCACACAAAACCTGCTTGGCCCGCCTTCCTCCAAACTTTCCTAGGCCGACCCCCTACCCCTCCTTCTCTCCACTACAGATTTATACACTCTCGAAGTCATTCTATTTCGTTCTATCATTTCTACGTGTCTGAACCACCTCAACAAACCCTCCTCAGCCCTCTGGATAATAGTTTTGGTAATCGCGTACCTCCTCCTAGTTTCCAAACTATGGATTCGCTGCATTATACTCACTCCACACATTGCCCTCAGACATGACATCTCCACTGCCTCCAGCCTTCTCCTTGTTGCACCATTCACCACTCGTGCTTCGCACTCATATAAGAGCGTTGGCATAACTACACTCTCATACATTCCTCTCTTAGCTTCCATGGATAATGTTCTATTTCTCCACAGACTCCTAAGTGCACCACTAATCTCTTCTCCCTCGTCAATTCTATGATTTACCTGATCTTTCATAGATACATCTGCTGACACGTCCACTACCAAATATCTGACTACATTCACTTCCTCCATACCCTCTTCCTCCTATCTGATATCCAGTCTCTCGTTACCTAATTTATTTGTTATCCTCATCACCTTACTCTTTCCTATATTCACATTCAATTTCCTTCTTTTACATACCCTTCCAAACTCGTCCACAAGCCTCTGCAACTTCTCTTCAGAATCTCCCAAAAGCAGTGTCATCAGCAATGAGCAACTGTGACAACTCCCACTTTGTGTTAGATTCTTTATCTTTTAACACCACACCCCTTGCCGACACCCGAGTATTCACTTCTCTTACTACTCCATCTATAAATATAGAGAACAACCACGGTGACATCACACATCCCTGTCTAAGACCTACTTTTACTGGGAAATGATCTTCCTCTCTCCTACATACTCTAACCTGAGCCTCACTATCCTCGTAAAAACTCTTCACTGCTATTCCAAACAATTTCAACATCTGCCACATAGCCCCACTATCTAACTTATCATCCGCCTTTTCCAAATCCACAAATGCAACAAAAACCTCTTTACCCTTATGCTGTATAGCCCTTGTGGCTTAGCGCTTCTTTTTGATTATAATAATAATCTTTACCCTTATCTACATACTGTTCGCCTATATGCTTCATTATAAACACTTAGTCTACACACCTATTACACAGTATTTTGTAGAGAATATTGTATATAAAAAACGCTCCATATATAATGTCAATTTCCGGGATTTGTTTTGAAATACTGGAAGAGGAAGAGTTACAAATCTTTGGAGCTAAAGAGAAAGTGTTTGCTGCTTCACATAATGGAACAGTTAACAGGGTAGACATATTTAATTTGGAACAAGCTATAAAGTTCGTCCCATTTTGGGGGGAAAAAGATCCTGATAACTTTTTCACACTGTGTGAAAAAATAGTAAAATCCCCAAAGTGACCAGATAGTAACTGGACAACATTAGCAAGAACCCAGTTAATTGGTAAAGGATTACCAGCTCTCTAGATGAACATGAATTTTCAGATTATGAGAAGATTAAGGATGTTGCTTATCAGATATTGCTAGAAAGGCATAGGAAGAAGTTTAGAGGCTTAAAGTTTCAGAAAGGACAATCCTTGGTGGAGTAGGAAAGGAGATGCTGTCGCTGCTGACGAAATGGTGCAGCTGCAAGGATGTTGTAAGGCGATTATGAACGTGTATTGACTTTAATTTTACTAGAGGATCTTTTGAGCAGTGTACCTTCTGACCTTAAGGCATATCTTGAGCAAAAGGATTTTAATGATTTTAACCATGCTTTAGAGGTGGGTGAAGGTTTTTAGCCAACCAAAAAGTTGGAAGTAGTTATCACCCAGGCCATGTTAATAATTTCTCTCCACCAATTAGGAGGAGTAAGAAATTTCACAGGTTTAAGCCAAATTTATTTTTCCAGCCTCATAATCCAAAGTTTTTTTTTAGCTTACTAACTACCAGAATCCTGGTTCCCAGGGATTATTTAAGTCAACTTCTCAGCTTCCTGCTCAAGGAAGTGGTTAGTCAGTTTCAGGTGGGCATGGTGCCTTTAAAGTTTATAATTGTACTAACTGTAATGAGAAGGGTCATTTACAGCAGTATTGCAGAGAGATGCTTAAGGACCAGACTGCTGCACAGGACTCTCAAGTTACATGCAGGAGCTTGTATTGCAGACTTACCTCGGATGGAGGTTTTTTCAAGTATGTCCACAGTGGTTTTGCACCAAAATGACGGTAGGGTAGAAAGGACTAGTGTAGCACATTCTTGTTACCGCGCTGAGATGTATTACCAGTGTCAGAAGATACAGTGGAAAAGATATTATTTTTAAAAGAGATTTCAGGATCCACTGTTAGGACTCCTGTACATAGATTGTGGGTGGAGTCTGTTTACCAGTCTGGGTACCTGCCTGTAGGTATTACAGAAGATTTGCCTTTTCCAGGTGTTGACCTACTACTAGGGAATATTTTGGGTCTCCTGCTGTATAGCCCTTGTGGCTTAGCGCTTCTTTTTTATTATAATAATAAATTTGGGTCTCCTCAAAAGTAAGGAATGCTTGGTTTGGAGGGACCCTGATTTGCAAGGTTTCAAGGTGAAAACTAAAGCTACTGTGACTGAAAATTTTTAATTGTGTACTATGTCTAGCCAGGTGAGCAAGGGAAGAACTTCCGTCCTTCACCTTGATCTTTCTACTGGCTGTGGTGACAGTTGGGGCTGAGGAGTCTGTTCATTGAGTCTGACTTGCAGGAGACTCTGGGTAGTGATGAACCGGCCCAGGTAAAACCCGGTTGGGGGGATGGGGGGTGCCTTGGTGCTGGCATGGGAGTGGATACCCTGACTCTGAAGTAGTTGGTTGAGGTACAGGGATGTAGGGACTCCCTGAAGGCTATTCAGTTGGCAGCTGTTACAGAGGAAGTGGTTCCCAAATTTAACAAATGTTTATTTTAGAGTATGTGAACAAGCAGTCATGTCAGAGCCATTTGAGGATAAGGTTCTGAATTTTTTACAGATTCTCAGTGGAGGATATTTCAGTATTGAGAAGGAGAACTGGATAATAAATGTTTACCAATCACTTATCTTTCTACCAGGTTACCAGAGTTCCTACCCCTTCTTAATAATTCTTTGTATGTGGTTTTGAGATTTCTGGTGAAATATTTTTGTCATTTAGGCTTTGCACAAGCCAACCAGAAGTCAAATTTTATAAAAATGTCATGTAGTTTTGAGAGACATAAATAAGAAACAGTCTACCAATGTCTGTCACTCAAAGAGTCCAGTAGAGTGGTTTCAACAGTCTCTCAGGACGATACATGTTTGTTGTACCCAGTACCAGAAGGACTGGGATGAGGGTATTCCTCTCATCCCAGTCCTGTGCGGGGAAGCTTCACCCTTGGAGATTTTTCTCAGTTTCAGAGACTGGCTAAAATGAGGTGGACGGCACCAGTGAACCAGTCTGACCAGGATGACTTGGGGCCGTGTGGTGGTGCTACATATACTCTGCAGGTCAGAGAGGAGGTGTTGGTACTGGATCCGGCTCCTGGCAACACTCTGATTAGTCGTGCATGGTACGACTGAAAGGTTTCCTCTTATGAATAATTTCAATGAAGTACTAGATACCAAAATTGGAGTATATGGCTGGGTTATTTGATTTCTATGACCCAGTGTGCCAGTTATATATCTATGTTTGAGATTGTACTCCACAAGTACTTTAAATTTTTGTATAACTTTAAATGTAATGTGTAATTGATTTACACAGCGTGTTTACAAACTAACAATACTGTTGCTGCTCCTGTAATGACTATTTTCAATGTTGCACTGCCATTTCTCTGCAAGTAGACGCCAGTTCTGTTGGTTTTAGTGCTGCAGGATAATTACTGCCAGTCAACTTAAATGTCGCCGGAGAATTTATGCCCCAACAGAAAAGGAGGCTCTTGTTTTGTTTCGATTGTACAGAATTTTTTCAGTATAGCGATCACAGTCCTACATTTCCTTCACGTGCCGAGGAACCACACTCAAGTGCTCACTCCGGTAATTCGTTATGTGAAGAGGATAGAGATTGTGGTTGCTCATGTATTTTCTCGTGTATACTGTACATAATGTAATGTAGACATTTATCTGCTCTCGTTCTGCAGTGGGTGAGTAGATGGCTTTCCGACCACCTAGTGGACTGAATCTCGGTGAACTGGTGGAGGGGGTGTGGGTATCAGATTTCCAAAGAGTGCGTGTGTGTTTTTTGTGGTAGTCACATCAGTACATGCCTAGGTAAGGTATTCTAACTGTGGATTTTTTTTTACATAATTTCCTAAATGTAGAACATATCAATGAATAATATAATTGTGTAATAAAATGTGAAGCTGTTTGGACCTTTCGAGAAATTTTAAGTGAAAGGTGGGGGGGTGAAGCAGCTGCAGAGTGACGCTGGGGAGAGAAGCCATATTAAATTTAATGTTTGAACACTGGAATGAATTGTGCAATGTAATCAGGCGTTCTCCAAAGTCAGTTGGGGGTTTTCGGCCTGAATTTGTAATAGGAACCCGCGTTAATGTCCCCTGTTGATGAATTGGGATAAACAGTGTGGAAAACCCGTACAATTCGGCAACCAGAACGGAAAAATAGAGGACACCAGTTCTCCCAGGAGCACACCTCAGCTAAGTGACATTACCCAATTAATAATAATAATGATAATAATAATAAGTTTATTTCTTTGTAAAGGTTACAATGTGTAATTACAGTTTTGATTTGCTAAGTACAAAGATAGCCACTATCATGCTGAGGCATTTCGGGCAATGTACAGTAGTTTTTTCTTTGGCCATCATAAATTCTAGCTACCAGGGTAAGGTTAGGGTGTGTTGCATCATCATTGTCTTCTTGTGACAACAGGTAAGTTAATGTGCATAAAATTTATTCTTCTAATGATATGGTTAGGAGAAAGCCTTCCCTAGTCTCTGTAATTATTTTCTGTGTACCCAGTGAGCCTAATCCTATACAGTCCAGACCACTTTAATTTGCCAGAGTTTTAATATTATAATTATTAATTTAATGTCAGGTCTAGCTTTTTGTGAGTGGTAGGGAGTGGGCTTCGAGGGAGTGACAGTTTGGTGACCTGCTGTGACTAAGTCCCACTTACCTCACCCAAATTACTTGCAGGTACACAAATAACCCGCACATATCAGAGAGGAGCTTACGACGACGTTTCAGTACGTCTTGGACCATTTACAAAGTCACACTAACGAAAAGGAGAGAGGGAGAGGGTATATATAGGCAGGAGGTGATAGTAGTAGTAGTAGAAATAATAGTGGAGGCGGAAGATAGTAGTGGGGGAGGAAGGAGGAGGAGAAGCCAGTCAAATACTAAGAAAAATGAGCGCTGCAAGGGAGCTAGGTGCCCACAGCGGGTAAGAGCAAGAACACAGAGGGGGAAAATAAATAAATAAAGAGAGAAGGAACAAATACACAAGGCAGAAGAAAGACAACCCAAAGGAGAAAAAGGAAAGGGGAAGAGGGAGAAGAAGAAAAAAAGGAGGAATCAGATTAAGTCACGGGTGTTCTGAAGTTTGGAGCATTTTACAATGTAAATGGTCCAAGTCGGACCGAAACGTCATCGGCTAAGTGCAGGTTATTTGTGTATCGTTCCAGTCACGGTATTGTGCCTTTTTTTTGTTACTTGCAGGTAATAATTCAGGTAATGTCCTGTAAACCTCCTGCAGATAATTTACTTACAAATTAATAATTCAAAACACTAACATAAGTTGTGGGAAGTGATGCTTTCACCTGTGTGATGGTGTATGGACTGTTGGATCAAAGGTAGTGGTACGATGTTGGCGGATGCCTCACCATTTTTGGGTCATGAATAGGGATCCTGTGGTTTGTGTTTCTCCATGATCCACCTTTTTTTTTGGGGGGAGAGATCACCAAATTGGGTGACTCCAGGATTCCTTGGAATGACAGTGTAGGTGAAGACCTGGGAGGCCCACCTGTTGAGGGGTCGATGATGTCTCCAGTGTGACAGTGTAGGTGAAGACCTGGGAGGCCCACCTGTTGAGGGGTCGATGGTGATGTCTCCAGTGTGACAGTGTAGGTGAAGACCTGGGAGGCCCACCTGTTGAGGGGTCGATGGTGATGTCTCCAGTGTGACAGTGTAGGTGAAGACCTGGGAGGCCCACCTGTTGAGGGGTCGATGGTGATGTCTCCAGTGTGTTTTTCAAGGTCACAGTCCTATCGACAAAATTTGTATGTGACTAAACTACCCAGTTTTGAAGACTGGTAATTTTCTCTCCTGTGTTCTCCAATTTCTCTCAGTGGTGTGTTTTGCATAGCCAATTTCGCTGTGAGACGCACCAATGTAATTTTCTATTTGTAGTATGTACAACAATTGTTTGCAGTGTTTCTGGAGACTTTGTTTAAATATTTTTATGAAGTTCTTATTTCACGTTTGAAAACAGAGATTTGCGATAATGGACGCTAATGTTTTTTACAGAGTTTCTCAATTTATAATAATCATGTTATTAATGTGGAGATATTGTTTACATAAAGTGACTGCTTTTGCAGTCACTTTATGTAAACAATATTATGTAAACAATATTATGTAAACAATATTATGTAAACAATATTATGTAAACAATATTATGTAAACAATATTATGTAAACAATATTATATGTAAACAATATTATATAAACAATATTATGTAAACAATATTATGTAAACAATATTATGTAAACAATATTATGTAAACAATATTATGTAAACAATATTATGTAAACAATATTATGTAAACAATATCACAAATCTAAAATATATTTAGTTGGGTTAAGCTAAAATAAATTGTTCTTCTTATAGTAAGGTTAGGTAAGTTTTCTAAGATTCTTTTGGTGCAAAATTAATTTTTTTTACATTAACATTAATGAAAAAAATACATCTTTAAACGTATAAAAGAAAATTTCAAAAAGGACTTAATTTTAAATGAGTTCTTGCTAATTGGCCAGTTTTACATATTCGGCACGACATATATATATATATATATATATATATATATATATATATATATATATATATATATATATATATATATATATATATATATATATATATATATATATAACAGTATAGAATAGGCTTAATTTTCAAGGAACTAGCAAAAACGTACTCAGTACTTACCATGTTTTATAAATCTAAACAACTGTTTTATGCAAACCGGTTCTAAGAAGTAAAGGGAGATATATCAAAGAAACCTGGAATATACTCTCACATATTTTGGGCTCGCACAAAATTCCCAGTGTAATGTATGGCGCTGACAAGATGAAACGAACCTTCCCTCCAAACTGCTGACAAAGGTAATAAATTTAATCAACGACTCCTCAACCACACGGACTAATAACGCTATCACAATCTCAAACTCCACTGCTCAGGTTAGTGATTACCTTAACATATTGTCCTTCTCGCTCTCGGGCTGACTGGACCTACTGCCCAGACGCTCCTCACTTGCCAGGCTGCAGTGGTGTGAGGTGGTGCTGTCGCGCCTCTGTTGACACCTCAGGAAAATTACTGCTGTCAACATGGCGCTTTCTCATAGGCGCCGGATTAATACTATTGGTACTGAGCTTCTTCGGGGGACGATTTCGCCTAGTTCAGCGCAGGTTCGCTTACCTAAGATCATTAGAGAGACATATGGAATTCAAGATGGAGACTTATATGGAGTGGCTTTAAATGGAGCGCATAGAATCTTCGTGAAACTGCTCACTGCAACGGTATATGAATCGTTGGTTACTCGTTTTCAGGACGTGAGTCTTGATGTTACACCTGCTGTACGTGTGAGAATGAGTGATGTATCCAGGCATTATACCTGGATAAAGTTATGTAACGTTCCCTTTGAGGCGGATAAAGCTGATATCAGAAAAGTCTTCGAGAAATATGGGACAGTTCATTTTGCCCAGCATGGTATGTGGTTAGCAGGCGCCTACGCAGGTTTGCCGGAAGGTACTTTTAACCTTAAAATGACATTGAGACATCCCATACCGTCTTACGTTTATCTTCAGGAATTCAGGACACAGGTCATGGTTTTATATCCCGGACAAAGGCGTACGTGTCGCCTATGTGGTGAGTATGACCACATAGCTGCAGCATGTGAGAAGAACAGACGCGTGCCTGAACCTGTGGTAGAAGACGCAGCCCATGTCTTACGGGTGGCAGGTGAGGATCAATCACCTGAGGGAGGGCGTGGTCGTTTGTGGAGTGAGATGGTGGAGCAAGCTTTTAGGACTAGGTGTGAGTCCCCCCCTCAGTTCCCTGCCCCAGAATCTCCTCCAGTGACTTCTGCAGGGATGGTACCACGGGAAGAAGTGTTAGAAATAGAGGAAGAATTGAAGGAAGTTTTGAAGACCTTGTCACCGCCTGAGGAGGGAGTTACATCTGAGCAAGAAGTAGCTGGAGAGTTATGCTTCCAGCTTGTCAACGATATGAGACTTTGGGAAATCATGATGTGACAGAGACGTCAGTGGGATTAATTAATCATTGTAAGGTGGATGTTGAGGTTCACCGTGAGGCTTCCCCAGACCATGATATGGGGGACATGATTGTAACAAGGAAACGGGGCAGCTACGTCAGACTCAGATGATGTACTGACGCCAGCGCAGAGGCCTGGGAAGCAGACTGGGATGGTAGGAGAGGGAAGAGATGGCGATGGGGGAGGTCATGATAGGAGACATCGGAAGAAGGGAGAGGGGAAAGACGGTATTGTGACGATAACCTACAGAAATACTAATTCTAGTGGTGAAAAGAGTGAGGAGAAGAGGCAGGGGTGGAAAATTTAACAGGCCTTCGGTGTATGACTGTCAATGTTAATGGCTTATGTAGCAGAATAAAGAGAGAATGGTCGTGTATGTTTCTTAATAAATATAGAGTGGATGTTGTGTTCCTTCAAGAACATAATTTCAAGGAGAGTAAAGTGTTGGAGGTAGCAGGTTATAAAGTAATGACCCTGCCAACTACCCATTTAAAAGGTGGTGTGGGTATTTTAATAAAGGAGAGGGGAGGGTGTTGCGTGTGGATGGGTCGTGGATGGGTAAGCGTGTATCTTTAGTAAGTGTGTATGCGCCTGCGGAGAATAGCATGCAGGTAAGGAAGGATTTTGTGTGCGAGGATCTTGTCTATTTTGTGCGTGCACTTCCGGAAGTAGCAATAGTGGGGGGTGACTGGAACTGCGTTATTAGGGCTGCTGACGTAGAACCAAAAGGGGCAGGACATATGTCTGTAACTCTCAGGGATTTGATGAGGGACGTTAGGTTACGTGATGCGTTTGGGGGGGGGGTAAACAGAACATACTTTTGTTAGGAGGGGATACGCAGCGAGGTTAGATAGTGTATCTTTCTCAAGGGATTGTTGTGAAATCTTTTAATACCGTTGAGGCGGCTGTCAGACCATAGGGCTGTAGTGGTGGAAGTAGGGTGGGAGGAGATGGCGGAAATGTATAGGACTTATTGGAAATTGAACATTGGTGTGTTGAGTGATAAAGAAGGTTTGGAGGGTTTTTCTATTCTATGGAAAGAGCTTTACAAGGAAGCTCAGGAGGTGGATGACATTGTAACATGGTGGGATTTTGTGGCCAAAGAAAGGATAAGAAAGTATTATGTGAGGGAGGGTAAACGTATAAACAATTTAAAATATGGGCTTGTGAATTATTTAGAGGAACGATTAAGAGGTCGTTATGGGCAGGGGATGGTTGGTGGGGTTTTTCCCATGGACAAAATAGAAGACATAAAAGAGAGATTGCGAACGTTGCAAAATGATCGGTTTCAAGCGGTAAGGGTGCGAGCAGGGTTAGAAGAAGTTTTGTGGGGGGACAAGCCGTCAGCGTGTGTGTTGCGACATCAAACGCAAAGGCATGCGCTGACGGCTATCCCGAGATTAGAGGTAAATGAGGCGATGGGGATCTATAGAGCAGGGCAGGAGATACGAAATAAGAAGGGTATGAGTGCATATGCGGATATGTGGTATGAAAAGTACTGGACAAGTGGGGATGTGGATGATGTGGAGTTAGACAGGGTGTGTACATATGCAACGTGCAATTTAGGTAATAGTGATAGGACGGCTTTGGGTGGGGTTATTACTGCAGAGGAAATAGAGATTGCTTTACAGGGCATGAGGAAGGGTAAAGCCCCGGGTATTGATGGTCTACCGGTGGAATTTTATTTACAGCATTGGGTGCTGATAGGAAATTTCATGGTTAGGTTATTTAATTGTATGAAGGAGAAGGGTAAGTTGGGAAATAAGCAGACTACAACAGTTTTGGTGCTGGTCCCGAAAGGTAAGTCGCAGCCCATCCTTCGGGAGTATCGGGCAATATCGTTGCTATGTGCGGATTATAAGGTTTTTGCAAAAATTTTAGGTAATAGGGTTATATGTATAGTGGGTAGGGTCGTTTCGAAATCGCAGTTTGGGTTGCCGGGAAGGTCGATGATTGAAGGACACGGGATTCTGAGTTTTGTGGAGTCAAAAGGAGAGGAAAGGGGGCGGTTTTGCTGGCTTTGGACTGGCAGGCAGCCTATGATAGTGGAAAGGCGCACACTGCAGGTTATACTTCGGAGACAAGGTTATGGGGAAGAAATAGTTGATTGGGTAAATATTTGCGATGGGTAGAGGTCTGAGGCAGGGGTGTCCCATGTCACAGATCTTATTTGCGTGTTTTCAGGACCCCTTTTATAGAATGGTTGAACGTACCGTCAGTACCCGGGGTGAGGCTGGGGTTGAGGGAGGGATGCTATGGCAGGGATTTTTTTTTTTATATTTTATTTAAAACATTATAAATTACAAGGTTGTATAAAATATTAAATAACACCACAATATAGGATCTGTACAAGATTACTAAGAATCATACCACAAGTGCAGAAGAAAAATTTGAAACCTAATACAAAATAGAAATGTACAACAAACACGCAAATTACATACATACCATACAATGACACACATTATATCAAAATGATAAAATATCTGACACATACACACAAAACTGTTGGGGGCCCCGCCCCCATTAAAACCCATCTATAAATACATCCACATCATTCGCACACTTAATGATCACAGCAGTGATCAAACATTAGTTTATGTAACTTTTATATAGATATGCAACTGTTTATCAGATTTTACTTAAAAACAAACTATCATTTATTCTAAAACATGACTCCATAACAAAAATAAACATTATACAAATTACACGATCACATAAATCATCAACACTACAAAATTTATACAGCATATATATAATCTTGGAACCTTTTTGTCGCAGACGAATTACTCACAGCAGATTCCACAGAATGGTTAAGTATTTATATTAGGAGAAATCCAGACATTTTTCAGATAATGAACTTGTAATGTGTCTCCTTAAAAGCTTTATGCAGTGAAGGGGAAAAGTCACAACATACTCACATTGAAATATTCATTATTACAAAATAACTGGACATAACTAATTATTATATCATTACAGCTAACCAAGTTTACCGAACAACTATTACACCGTATGTCACACCTTTACTTATCAAAAGCATCACTCACGCCCACGCATACCTCAAGAAGCCAGCCTCATTTCACCCCTTAAGATTGCAACGCCCATAAGTCCCTGACGCGGAAGCTACGATATCCCTCCGAAAAGGTTAAATGCCACCTGCTCCCAGTGATGTCCTTATTCCTCCGTTGCGTCCCATAAAATATCGCTGCCAGTGCCCTGATTCCCTCCCTTACTGACACATGTCTGTAAACCCATGACGTATACACAAAATCCGTGACTAGATAACCCATTGCGTTCTGTACCGGCAGCCCCCCCCCACATCTAAACTTAACGCTCTTAAAACGCTAATCCCACCATACGTAAAACCCTACTAAACCACTCCCTCGCTGGTTCCAACCTAGCACAAAAAAATACCGCATGAAAGACAGTGTTAATGTCCCCACACACACAACACTCCCCACCCTACTGCACACGCGTATTTGCCAACACTTCTCCAGACGGTAATATATTGTGGAGAAATTTAAACATTACCTCCCATATCATTGCCTTCAATCGTAACCCTTTTAAACGGCCCCATATATCACTCCACGCATACATCGGATATATACCTTCCACCTTAGCAACCACCTCCCTACCACCCACCTGAGCCAGTCTTCCTATCTTGACCCTGCGTGGGTCCCGTGCATAAATTAATAACCTCAACATTCCCTCACACATCTGGACATCTCTACCCCTCATCCAACGCTCCAAATCCCTTCGAACCCATGCCAAACCTGTGCCTGCAACCCTACCCTCCCTCAAATAACTGTGTTTAACATACATGCCCAACATCCTTTGATGCAACGCCATTAACCCCAGCCCTCCCCGGCATGCCGGAAGACACACAACATCTATCGATAACCAGTCACATCCCGAACCCCAAATATATCGATATACACGCTTCAACAGACGCTTCTCATCGCACGGATTCAATGGATATATACCTACCACATGCCACAGCTTACCATACAAAAGCACATTCACCACAATAGCACGCTGATGTAACGTCAGTCCTCCTGTACGCAATCCCGCCAATCTGCCCAGAACCCTATCCACAGCTTCTCTCGAATTCACCTCCCTCGCCTCCTGAAGGTTTCCCATATGAACAACCCCACACACCTTAATTTGACACACCAGGGGCCAGCCTTCTTCCTGTCCTAGAGCCCCACCCACGCCATCCCCCACCCTCATAAGCATAGACTTTTCCCTATTAACCGTCATCCCTGTTGCCCTTCCGAAACGTTCCACCAATTCACCCACCTTTCGTAAGTCCTGTGACCTAAATAGAACCGTGGTATCATCCACATAACCCACGATCCCTGGTTCCACCGCCACTTCATCTCTCTTCACTCCCCTCATCCAAAACCTTGTCAAGAACCCTTTTCATCCTATTCCCTAACATTTTAGCAAAGATCTTGTAATCACCACACATTAAAGATATCGATCGATAATCATGTACGTAATCACAAGACTTCTTTTTCGGAACCATGACCACCACACCCGTACGTTGCTGTTCCCCCAATCTACCTTTGGTTTTCATAGCATTAAATAAAACCACTAAAAATTCACGCAAACATTCCCAGTTTTCCTTATAAAAATCACAAGGAATACCATCATTCCCCGGCGATTTTCCCACACTCATACCCTCCACTGCCAATCTAATCTCCTCCTCGCTTATAGGTCTACTCAGATTTAACCGATCCTTATGCTCGAGATTACAACATATCCATTCACCCATTTCCCCTAGCACCTCATTATTAACCCCCACTCTTGTGCCATGCATCTCGTACCATGCATCCACGTAGCAACCCATACCCTCTGTTGACATGAGTACCTGCCCCTGACGATACCCCTCCAATTGCTCCTGGACACTTAAGCTCATTAATTCCGTCGCCCTGCGACGTTTTCCCTGCTCTCTCAGGACATATGCCGAAGGACAGTCGCCCCATAAAACCTCATCTATTCCTCCCGCGATTCGTGCTGCATCAAATTCACGATTTTGAATGTCCCTAATCAATTGTTTTAAGCCCTCAATCTCAGCCACCGGATACTCATCCCCCCCTTCCCATATAGCATTCCTGCAGTTGACCTTCAAGGTAATGTAAAACACCATATTGAAATCTCCGCTCTTCCTTTCCCCGCTTCTGATAAAAATCCCTCACCTTCCCCTTACCGACCGTGTCCCACCACTCGAGGATGTCTACCCCCACCCAACAGTCTGCCCACCATCTCCTCCAAGCACTCTCAAAAGATTCCCTCCCACCCCTTTTGCGCAATAACCCAACATTCAACTTCCAATAACCCCTGTAACGCTTTGGCAATCCCTCCCAATCCAGGTCCACCAGAACCCCTCTATGATCAGAGAAGCTCACATTCAATGCACTAACACTGCTTACCCTCACTCCCCGAGAAACATAGATTCGATCCAGCCTCGCTGCATAATCACGCCTAATGAACGTATGCATGACCCCACCCACCTCCTCCCCTCCCACATCCACTACATTCACACCTCACAACAGATCCCCTAAATACCCCGAAAAAAAAACCCGTCCTCTAGGTTCGACGTCCTTACGTCGAACGATGCAGTTCCAATCACCTCCTAGAATCGTTACTACTGGCAGCGATCTTAAATGGTAAACAAGGACGTCCCTAAAGAACTTATTTTTGACGCCCATGTCTCACTCTGCAGGCCCATAAACCCCTGTGAAACCCACTTGTACCCCACCCCATGCGCCATCCACCTGAACCACCCGCCCCTCCTCCCCTACCTCACATCTTTGCAGAGAAAACGGGCTAGCTTCTTTAATTAACAATGTCACACCACCTTTCAATCGTGTAGAGCAACCCATGTACACATCGTATCCATCAATCATTAACTCTCCCAATGATTTGTAATTGTGTTCTTGCAGGAACACAACGTCAGGTACATATCTCTTTAAAAACACCTCCAGACTCTTACATTTGTTTACTAACTTCAACCCGTTAATATTTAAAGTAATACACTTGAAGGATTCAATGGAGGCTTGCCTTTAGAGACCTTAACACTTTTAAATCCTTTACGAGCACCCCCACCCCTCCCCCCACACCCCCCTGTGCCTTCCCCTTTTACATGCTGAACACACTTTGTTCCACCCGTATCTCTACAGGTCACATCTTGCCATGCTTTTTTCCCAGACCTTTGCCCAGGAGTCAAAACGTCATCACTATCAGTCATCACAGCAGCTCTCTTGCGAGAGCTACGATCTGCAACCATATCCTCCTCTAGACTATTATCCCTGTGGACATCCACTACTACAACCTGTTGTGCTCCCACACCACACGCGACCTGCACGTTGGGGCCTCCTGCCCTTGCCTCTACACTCTCATTTTCCAGCCCAACATGGATTCTCGCAGACGCCGAAACGTCCAACAATTCAATCAGAGCCTCCTGAATGGATGCCTCCATTACATCCTGAGCAATTACAGAATCATCCTCGGGCGTCGCCGACACCAAGCCTACGCCCTCTCCAACGCCAGGTAGGGTCACACATGCAGAAGACAACTCTGTCTCCCTCTCTACCTCCTCACTCCACGTCTCCCGTGCCAGAGACTCACGCTACGGCATCATCAGTCCTTGTATCAGCTGTTGATCTTCCTCGTCGCGTAGGACATTGCGCCGCGATGTAGTCATATGTCCCACAAAGTCGACAGGTACGCCTCTGACCCGTGTACGTAACGAAGAATTGAGTGCGGAAGTCCTCCATCACCACATACGATGGTATAGTGTGCTTAAGGGACATTTTAAGGGAAAACGACCCTTCCGGCATACCAACAAGTGGTCCATCACGCCAACGTCCCAATGTTGCCAAATGTACCGTACCATAACGTCTAAAAACGTTCCTCAGATCAGATCAGATCGGACTCACAGGTAAGGACCCACGAGGGGCGAGGGGCAAGTGGGGACAGTGTGAAGAATAGACGGTGAGAGGAATGTCTTGAGTCGAAGAGAGAAGAGTCAGGACTAGACCCAACTGCTAAGCCAGAATAACGATGACGGAAGACGATGTAGAGACAAGAGGAACTCTGCAGGTGCTGACTGCAACTTGCTGGATGGTAGATTGCTGCTTCTTGATATTGATTGGTGGCTGGCAGAAGCTGGAGGCGTGGTTAATGGAGGGTAGCTTCTTGATTGGTCAGGTGTCGTTTAATTGTGAGTCAGGAGTTACTTCCTTACTTCAGTGTTGGAGGCATTTCTTAGGTTGCGCAGTTGTTGGAAGGAAACGATGAGTAGTCTTGTAATCTTGGGTCGAAATGCTGGGTCGGCTTGTAACTGATCCAAGGTCATCTGGAGTGTAGTGAAGGAGCAGTGGGATCCTTTACGATTTGTAAACTTGACTGTTCTGTCGTGTAATTTCTCGTACAAAGTGTAGACATTCATGGTGGATTCTTGGTCAGGAGTCGTATAAAAAGTTATATCTTTCCAGTGCAGGTATTGATCTAGATGTTGGTCTTCTGTATTAATACGTCGAATGATGACTGGAGAGGTTTTTTTTGGTGGTTGTAGCTTTGAAGGTTCTTTCAATGTTGGTGTCTCCGCTGGAGACTGTGGTAGAATCGTGGCTTCTGATTGGTCCATATGAGTAGGGGTGAGTGGAGGTAAAGAATGTCCGCCGCCACGACGAGCCAATCGACGAACAGGAGGCGATCGACGAATGGAGGCGAGTGACATAGGAGGCGTAGGGCTGACTTGGATGTTATCAGGTGTTGGTGGTGTTGGAGCTGCAGGCGTAGAAGTGGTGATTAGGTCCTTGGTGAATTTTAGTATTTCTTCCGAAGGTGGAGATGCTGGGAATATAAATGATGGCATATTATTTAGTGCAAATAACTCGTTGATGGTAGAGTTAAAAGATCCAGGTACAGCCATGTTCTGCATGTGAGCTTCTTGTGTTTTCTTCGCAATATCCTTTCTTGTATTACGTTCCTTAAATCATTCTCGTCAGCTTCAAAAGGAACATTACGCACCTTGATCCAGGTGTAAAACCGTGATACATCACGAAGGCGAACATTAACACCAGGGTTAACCGGCTTAACCACATCCTGGTACCTGGCCACCATATTTTCATAAGTGCTACTCTGCCGGAATTTGACGAATAGCCTTGAATTATCATTCAACGACACTCCATAGAGCTCTTCTTTTGCGATACCATACGTATCTCTTAATATTGCCGTCAGCAAAAGATAGGTATTCTGACTATTGAGCGAGCCATTCACAAGGTCAATACAGACAGTGTTGACACGCCTACGTCCACCTTCCGTCATTGTGAAAGGACTGACAGAAAAACTGCGCAGACAACCAGTTGATTCAGGAGCTACTGCGCAGCCTGTCCGCACGGCCCAAGAGCGATGCGAACAATTTAAGACACTTACTGGCCGAGCTCCTTGAAGCAGAGAGGCCAGATATTGTTTTACTAAACAGTACCTGCCTCAAAGCCCCTCAACATATCCGCCATTATGGTTATACTACACTACATTCCCCCTATGATCCCCACGATCGGGTTGCCATCCTTATTAAATCCAACATAAAACACGAATTTCTCCCAAAATTAATTATTGCATCTATTAAAGTAAAGAAAGAGGTATACATAAACGAGTGTCTTACCAAAAAACGTCAGAACCTCCTGTATAGAGTCAGAAAACTTAAGCGGGAGAATAACGACACAATACACCAATGCTTCACACGGGATGGGAAAATTCTTGTTAGGAAAACAAATGTAGGTCAACTGTACACAATCACGAACGAGAATGATCTATCACGATTTCTCAGGGATACTAATCTTACAGAGAATAACTAAACAATGTCCAACCCAAAAGCCTACGTAGTGTAGTGTAAGTTTTGCTCCATTATTGTTCAAATTTCATAGTACAATCTCTTAGTAATTAAATAATCAACTTCCTCATTATGTGATTTTACTAGTAAGCATAAGTCACCTATGTAATTTTCTTATTTACTATTGTTTGCTTAAATATTAGCTGAATTGATACTTTCTCTGTCCATATTACAACGTCGTACTTCTTTAAATACTATTAATTGATATTACTTACTAAAATTAATTAAATACCATTTTTACTATCAGTACAATTTACTCTTAACATTTTTGAAATCATTTAATTACCATTACTTGTCTAATTACCTTTACCTGTTTTAATACCACATTTACTATCTTAGAGTAGTCTTAATTACCTTGTACTGCCAAATAACCTCTAGTATAACTACCAGTGCAATATTGAATCAAAATAACTGTTCTTAAAATTTAATACTTGAAATAAACATTACTTTTCATTTTATTTTTGGTAATTAATCTTTCTTGTAATCATTATTACTTACTAAAATTTTATTAAACACCATATTTACTACCAGTCAATTTTACTTTTGTACATTAATCATTATTTTATACTTCCCATAACATTTTGTTGCCAAATTTTCAAGTTTGTATATTCAACTCCAACCTTTATATTATCCTTTGTACCTGTGTACCTGTGTGCCTGTGTACCTGTGTACCTGTGTACCTGTGTACCTGTGTACCTGTGTGCCTGTGTACCTGTGTACCTGTGTACCTGTGTACCTGTGTACCTGTGTACCTGTGTACCTGTGTACCTGTGTACATGTCTACCATCTTACTATTATATTATAACCAAGTCATTGCCATTGTTATTTTTTACTCATTATTCTTTTGATACTTTAATTTGTGAATTTTATTTTGTCATTTAAATCTAGTTATACTCTTGTTCTTGTTAACAACCTATATCAGACCCTAGTGCAATTGTTCTTGTTAACAACCTATATCAGACCCTAGTGCAATTGTTCTTGTTAACAACCTATATCAGACCCTAGTGCAATTGTTCTTGTTAACAACCTATATCAGACCCTAGTGCAATTGCAAGTATCATTTTAATTTGTATTTTTATACTATAAGTTTATACCTAGTTGTACTTTAGCTCATTCTAGCTCAATACATAGACAACACCTAAACTAACTATACCTAGTTGTACTTTAGCTCATTCTAGCTCAATACATAGACAACACTAAATTCATTATATTAGACCTTAGTGCAATTACAAGAGTGAGTCTGGTGCCACTTGTAATTTTTTTATAGTATTAGTTTATACCTAGTTGAAATTTAGCTCATTCTAGCACAACACATAGACAATATCAATTTCATTATGTTTATTAGTGACTATCCTCTATATGACCAAAGTGCTTTAGCGATATACTTATCCAAACCTCCCACCACTATAGAAATCAGTATTAGAACTCACCACATAATACAGGATATGAACAACTACTATTTAAACCTAAAAGATGAATGATCACGTTGACCCTGATCTAAAGCTCCATAATCTAATACGCAGTCAAAACTTATTGGAAAGTAACTGCCTTTATTACACAGCATAACAAGCCAGCACTATCCTGAACACTGCTCAAAGTCTATCAGTTCTTAACTACAACATCAGGTCCTTAAGCAAACACTATGATGACCTCCTGGCACTCCTTGAGTCACTAAAGACACCCTTCTCCTGCATTATTCTTACTGAGACCTGGCTTAAGCAGGACACAATAGATATCTACCCACTACCAGGATACACAGCAATCCACAACTGCAGACCAGGAGAGGTGCAGCAGTCATAGGTCGTGTCATATTTGTTCAATGTGGAAGTAGGTCGTGCCCAAGAATTAGGCAAGCGAAGAATTCCTAAGTATTAAGATCCCAAGATTGATGGACTGAACACATCGACTCAAGGTTGAGGGACTGATTACCTCATTCTCCTCCTGTTCTTCAAGTTTCTCCTACGTATGGACTGATGAAGCCACTGTGTGGCGAAACGTTTCCTCAATAAAGATACCCAAGAGTTGTACATGTGTCTAATTTATCAACATGTCGGTTCTCTGAACCATTCATCTACAAACCTGTCAGACACTGCAACTTCTTGGGATCTTAATACTTAGGAATTCTTCGCTTGCCTAATTCTTGGGCACGACCTACTTCCACATTGAACAAATGTGACACGACCTATGACTGCTGCACCTCTCCTGCCATACGGTTTATAAGCTGCTTCTCCGCTGATATGCCGTATTCTATTCAAGATTGATGGACTGAACACATCGACTCAAGGTTGAGGGACTGATTACCTCATTCTCCTCCTGTTCTTCAAGTTTCTCCTACGTATGGACTGAAGAAGCCACTGTGTGGCGAAACGTTTCCTCAATAAAGATACCCAAGAGTTGCACATGTGTCTAATTTATCAACATGTCGGTTCTCTGAACCATTCATCTACAAAAGTATTAAGATCTACATTATTTAGTTTATATGTGGAATGGTTATTTAACTGTCCAACATTTAGAACTTTGTATTTGTCAATATTAAACTGCATCTGCCACTTCTCCGACCATTGCATCAGTCTATTCAAATCATCCTGGAGTGCTCTAGTGTCCTCATTAGAAAGAATTGGACGGCCTATTTTGGTGTAATCAGCAAATTTGCTTATATCGCTATTTATTCCCTCATCAGTGTCGTTTATGTAAATTGTGAACAACAACTGGCTCAACACTGACCCCTGAGGAACACCGCTTTTGACGTGCCCAAATTCTGATTTCTCCCCATTTATGCAAACTCTCTGCTGCCTATTTGTTAGCCATGCCTCTACCGAGGAAAAATTTTCCTCTTATTCCGTGTGCCTTAAGTTTCCTCAATAGCTTCTAATATGGAACTCTATCGAAAGCCTTACTGAAGTCCATAAACACAATATCATATACTTTACCATTATCTACCTCCTCAAACACCTTAGTGAAAAAAGGTAGCAAATTCGTAAGACAGGAACGCCCCTTTGTAAAACCGTGTTGAGATTCATTAATCAATCTGTGCCTATCAATATGGCTACGAATTGCTTCGGCAATTATTGATTCCATAAATTTTCCCACTATTGAGGTCAGGCTTATTGGTCTATAGTTCGAGGCCAAGGACCTGTCACCTGCCTTGTAAATAGGTACTACATTTGCCATTTTCCACTTATCAGGCACTATGCCAGTTTGTAGTGATATGTTAAAAAGATTGACAAAAGGTATGCTGAGTTCTCTTTACATTCCTTTAACACTCTTGCAAACAGTTCATCAGGACCTGGGGATTTGTTAGGTTTTAGTTTCTCTATTTTCTGAGGACCATGTCACTAGTTACTGCTATCGTACATACTTTATTATCGTCCTGTTCTACATAATCTATTATTTCAGGAATATCGCTAGTATTTTCCTGGGTGAAAACTGAGAGGAAGTAGGTATTGAAAATTTCACACATATCCTTATCACACATATTATAGCTAGTTCAACATATTATAGCTTGTTCAACATATTATAGCTTGTTCAACATATTATAGCTTGTTCAACATATTATAGTTTATTGTTAAACATATTATAGCTTGTTCAACATATCATAGAATGTTCAACATATAATAGCTTGTTCAGAATATTATAGCTTGTTCAACATATTATAGCTTTTCCAACATATTACAGTTTGTTCAACATATAGCTTGTTCAACATATTATAGCTTGTTCAACATATTATAGCTTGTTCAACATATTATAGCTTGTTCAACATATTATAGCTTGTTCAACATATTATAGCTTGTTCAACATATTATAGCTTGTTCAACATATTATAGCTTGTTCAACATATTATAGCTTGTTCAACATATTATAGCTTGTTCAACATATTATAGCTTGTTCAACATATTATTGATTGTTCAACATACTATATGTTGTTCAACATATTGTAGATTGTTCAACATATTATAGATTGTTCAACATATTATAGCTTGTTCAACATATTATAACTTGTTCAACATATTATGGATTGTTCAACATACTATAGGTTGTTCAACATATTATAACTTGTTCAACATATAGATTGTTCAACATACTATAGGTTGTTCAACATATTATAGATTGTTCAACATATTATAGCTTGTTCAACATATTATAGCTTGTTCAACATATTATAGATTGCTCAACATATTATAGATTGTTCAACATATTATAACTTGTTCAATATATTATAGATTGTTCAACATACTACAGGTTGTTAAACATATTATAGCTTGTTCAACATATTATAGCTTGTTCAACATATTATAGCTTGTTCAACATATTATAGATTGTTCAACACATTATAACTTGTTCAACATACTATAGGTTGTTCAACATACTATAGGTTGTTCAACATATTATAGCTTGTTCAACATATTATAGATTGTTCAACATACTATAGGTTGTTAAACATATTATAGCTTGCTGAAAGCTAATCAGTATGTGGAATATGCTATAATTTGTAGATGGATATATTTCTATTAAATGTACTATAGGTTGAGAAAGGTACTACAGCTTGGGAAATGCACTATAGCTTATGAAATGCACTGTAGCTTGAAAATTAGGTATTGGTTATTCAAGGGATTATAACTCGGTTTTAATTTAATTTGTTATAGATATTATATCCTGTAGGAGGTATTATAGCTTGTGGAAGGTTTTATAACTTGTGGAAGATATTATAGCTTGTGGAAGGTATTAAAGCTTGTGGAAGGTTTTATAACTTGTGGAAGGTATTATAGCTTGTGGAAGGTTTTACAACTTGTGGAAGGTATTATAGCTTGTGGAAGGTTTTATAACTTGTGGAAGGTATTATAGCTTGTGGAAGGTTTTATAACTTGTGGAAGGTATTATAGCTTGTGCAAGGTATTATATCTTGAGAAAGGTATTATAGCATGTGGAAAGTATTATAGCTTGTGGAAGGTATTATATCATGTGGAAGGTATTATATCTTGTGGAAGGTATTATATCTTGAGAAAGGTATTATAGCTTGTGGAAGGTATTACAGCTTGTGGAAGGTATTATAGCTTGTGGAAGGTATTATATCTTGTGGAAGGTATTATATCTTGTGGAAGGTATTATAGCTTGTGGAAGGTATTACAGCTTGTGGAAGGTATTATATCTTGTGGAAGGTATTGTATCTTGTGGAAGGTATTATAGCTTGTGGAAGGTATTATAACTTGTGGAAGGTATTATAGCTTGTGGAAGGTATTATAGCTTGTGGAAGGTATTATATCTTGTGGAAGGTATATCTTGTGGAAGGTATTATATCTTGTGGAAGGTATTATAGCTTGTGGAAGGTATTACAGCTTGTGGAAGGTATTATATCTTGTGGAAGGAATTGTATCTTGTGGAAGGTATTATAGCTTGTGGAAGGTATTATATCATGTGGGAAGCATTATAACTTGTGGAAGGTATTATAGCTTGTGAAAGTTATTATATCTTGTAGAAGGTATTATAGCTTGTGGAAGGTATTATAGCTTGTGGAAGGTATTAAATCTTGTGGAAGGTATTATATCTTGGGGAAGGTATTATATCTTGTGGAAGGTATTATATCTTGCGGAAGGTATTGTATCTTGTGGAAGGTATTATAGCTTGTGGAAGGTATTATATCATGTGGGAAGCATTATAACTTGTGGAAGGTATTATAGCTTGTGAAAGTTATTATATCTTGTAGAAGGTATTATAGCTTGTGGAAGGTATTATAGCTTGTGGAAGGTATTTATCTTGTGGTAGGCATTATAACTTGTAGAAGGTATTATAGCTTGTGGAAGGTATTATATCTTGTGGAAGGTATTATAGCTTGTGGAAGGTATTATAGCTTGGGGGAGGTATAATAACTTGTGTAAGGTATTATAGCTTGTGGAAGGTATTATATCTTGTGGAAGGTATTATAGCTTGTTGAAGGTATTATATCTTGTGGAAGGTATTATAGCTTGTGGAAGGTATTATAGCTTGTGGAAGGTATTATATCTTGTGGAAGGTATTATATCTTGTGGAAGGTATTATAGCTAGTGGAAGGTATTATATCTTGTGGAAGGTATTATAACTTGTGGAAGGTATTATATCTTGTGGAAGGTATTATAGCTTGTGGAAGGTATTATATCTTGTGGAAGGTATTATAACTTGTGGAAGGTATTATATCTTGTGGAAGGTATTATAACTTGTGGAAGGTATTATATCTTGTGGAAGTTATTATATCTTGTGGAAGGTATTATAGCTTGTGGAAGGTATTATAGCTTGTGGAAGGTATTATAGCTTGTGGAAGGTATTATATCTTGTGGAAGGTATTATAACTTGTAGAAGGTATTATATCTTGTTGAAGGTATTATAGCTTGTGGAAGGTATTATATCTTGTGGAAGGTATTATAACTTGTGGAAGGTATTATATCTTGTGGAAGGTATTATAGCTTGTTGAAGGTATTATAGCTTGTGGAAGGTACTATAGCTTGTGGAAGGTATTATAGCTTGTGGAAGGTATTATATCTTGTGGAAGGTATTATATCTTGTGGAAGGTATTATAACTTGTGGAAGGTATTATATCTTGTGGAAAGTATTATATCTTGTGGAAGGTATTATAGCTTGTGGAAGGTATTATAGCTTGTGGAAGGTATTATAGCTTGTGGAAGGTATTATATCTTGTGGAAGGTATTATAACTTGTGGAAGGTATTATATCTTGTGGAAGGTATTATATCTTGTGGAAGGTATTATAGCTTGTGGAAGGTATTACAGCTTGTGGAAGGTATTATAGCTTGTGGGAGGTATTATAGCTTGTGGAAGGTATTATATCTTGTGGAAGGTATTATATCTTGTGGAAGGTATTATATCTTGTGGAAGGTATTATATCTTGCAGAAGGTATTATAGCTTGTGGAAGGTATTATATCTTGTGGAAGGTATTATATCTTGTGGAAAGTATTATATCTTGTGGAAGGTATTATAGCTTATTGAAGGTATTATATCTTGTGGAAGGTATTATATCTTGTGGAAGGTATTATAGCTTGTGGAAGGTATTATAGCTTGTGGAAGGTATTATAGCTTGTGGCAGGTATTATATTTTTTGTAAGGTATTATATCTTGTGGAAGGTATTATATCTTGTGGAAGGTATTATATCTTGTGGAAGGTATTATATCTAGTGGAAGGTATTATAGCTTGGGGGAGGTATAATAACTTGTGTAAGGTATTATAGCTTGTGGAAGGTATTATATCTTGTGGAAGGTATTATATCTTGTGGAAGGTATTATAGCTTGTGGAAGGTATTATATCTTGTGGAAGGTATTATATCTTGTGGAAGGTATTATAGATTGTGGAAGGTATTATATCTTGTGGAAGGTATTATATCTTGTGGAAGGTATTATATCTTGTGGGAGGTATTATATCTTGTGGGAGGTATTATATCTTGTGGAAGGTATTATAGCTTGTGGAAGGTATTATAGCTTGTGGAAGGTATTATATCTTGTTGAAGGTATTATATCTTGTTGAAGGTATTATAGCTTGTGGAAGGTATTATATCTTGTGGGTGGTATTATAACTTGTGGAAGGTATTATAGCTTCTGGAAGGTATTATATCTTGTGGCAGGTATTATATCTTGTGGAAGGTATTATAGCTTGTGGAAGGTATTATAACTTGTGGAAGGTATTATATCTTGTGGAAGGTATTATATCTTGTGGAAGGTATTATATCTTGTGGAAGGTATTATATCTTGTGGAAGGTATTATAGCTTGTGGAAGGTATTATGGCTTGTGGAAGGTATTATAGCTTGTGGAAGGTGTTATATCTTGTGGAAGGTATTATATCTTGTGGAAGGTATTATAGCTTGTGGAAGGTATTATAGCTTGTGGAAGGTATTATAGCTTGTGGAAGGTATTATAACTTGTGGAAGGTATTATAGCTTGTGGAAGGTATTATATCTTGTGGAAGGTATTATATCTTGTGGAAGGTATTATATCTTGTGGAAGGTATTATAGCTTGTGGAAGGTATTATATCTTGTGGAAGGTATTATAGCTTGTGGAAGGTATTATAGCTTGTGGAAGGTATTATATCTTGTAGAAGGTATTATATCTTGTGGAAGGTATTACATCTTG